>NC_142826.1:1593500-1745750 GCF_057945365.1 Rhopilema esculentum | reverse complement strand
AGTATGTACCGGGTTTTTAGATGACTGAACAGTCAGATTTCGCTATCAGTATCACTTGTCAGGTTGACGCTTGCCTCCTAAAACCATAGGAACTCAATCCAAACTTAATTGAACTTATAAGTCCATTATCAATAAATTAATATTTTCCCTGACGGCTATAACTTTCTCTATGGCACAAGAATTCTCTCTATGGCACAAACCCAAACAAACGAACCAAGGTGAACATTAACTCTTAAATAATCGGAAAATGTGCGAATGAAGTAACTGAAGGCAATGAAACGGGCGATCTCTGGCGAATTTACAGACAGAAAACCACAGTGCAATTGAAACCGCGAAGGCTGTACGGCATGCGGCCTAATTCACGGCGCCTGGATATGGAGGTAAATTCAAGACGGCTTAAAAATGATCGAACAAACCTGATAGATGCAGCAAGCAACCAATTAGTATCCCAATGTAAAGCATTTTCATCTTGACAGTTTTCTAAAATATCAGAAGCGTCAAAAGTTACCACATGCAAACAAAAGCAGCTAGTGTAATCTCCTAACCAAACGAATCTACTCACAGCGATCGGAATAATCATGTAGACCCCAAATAAGTGAAATAAACGCATGCGAGCCTCCTGCGCAACGACAAACACAAGTTGTTCCAGTTTTAACTGGACATAAGAAACTCCGCTTCTGCTGGGCTTCGAAATTTAACCTTAATTGAAACACTAGGTAAAACTTTAACCGTTTAAGACAGTTTTTCAAGTCCTGTGACTGTCTCTTATTCATAATCGATTAACTTATAAACAGGGCTTTTTTTAACATACTAACTAGGGGAGGGGGGAAGGGGGGCAATTGCACCTGCAGTCCCAAAGACTTTCTATTTTTTTAAACAATAGACTATTGTCATTCTCCTAAAATAAACAAAGGTTTGCCCCCGCAGGTTATTTTCCTTGGTATAGGCTATGCTTATAAAAATCATATTTATGTTGGAAGTATTTTTCAAAATGTTTCTATAAATTGAAGCAACTCAGATTTAGGTCCTTAACTTTTTTGTGCTTTGATCTGCCTGGCTCGTTTAAAATACACACAAATATCTAATGTGAATGAAACAATCTGCTAAACATAGCCAGGGTGGTAAATAAAGAATTCAAATCTATGAAGAAGTTGCAATGCTGTAACAAGCTTTTACTAAATACAGAAAATAAATAAACTATATTGTTTTTTTAAATATGTCAATTTCCAAGAATTCTTTGGTGTGAGCATCTCAGTTAAAAAACCAACAGCTAGGCTTTATGAATATTCTAACTAAATTAAGACAAGCAATTCCATTTGATGTTCTCATCATTCTAACATTTCAGGCAGAAGATGTTACCTTTTTGTTCCATTCAAACAAGATTTTCAAACATCTTAAGGATCATTGTAATATTTAAAAACATTGATTCTATTTCAAATCATCTATTTTTATCAAACAATTCTCTTGTAACTAACAACTTAGCTCATAATACTTAGCACTGGTCTGACCATTTTGTTTTTGTTTTCATAAAAAACAATAGGCTTTTCTTAGTAGCAGCAAATGTACTAAAGCTGATTGAATCACTCTCTATAAATAATGCATTATTATATTAAAACTCTCTATATGTGTCTTTTCTTTTCTTCAATATAGAATAACTAACTGTTTTGGGTCAAACCTTACTCTACAACTCCTCAGATTGGCCCTCTAACTCTAAAAATTTGTGCTTTTTCCCATAATAAAATTTCCACTTCCTGCTTTCATGATTTTTCTGCTAAAGCTCATATTATCATCAACATTTAACAAGGCAATCTAATCAGGATGATTTATTTTTTACTCAAAAGAACAGTCCTTGGTATGGTTTAAATTCAATGTGCTACTTATATGCCAAGTTGAGGATCATCTTGCCTTTTGCAATTAGAAATTTCCCTTCCTCTTTATTCAAAAGAAACCCCAAAAATCATTTTAATTAACTGCTTGCTTCCCATTAGTCTATCTATTTATGTGTTAATATTCCATGACTTTATTAGATTTTCTGATTCTTATCTGCATCTGATCTGTTTCACGGCTTTTTAGTGTTTTATGATAATCTTGTACACTCCTCACACATATTAAGACCAAGAAACTAATCAAATGCACCATTTTTTCCCTTCAAGCTACTTTGAATTCAAATCAGGATATAAATGTATATACATATTTTTGTCACTATCTGATGTTGTTACTCTGAACAATTTTTTTATAAAAGTACATTAGCATGCTTTGCTATGACTTTCTGCTTTTCTGTGTTTTCTTCAAATTTGTGGCACCATAAAGGCTTTTTTGCATTTTGATAGAATCTAAAATATCTTAAATTGAATCTAAATAAAAACATAGACAATCTAAATAAAAATATGAATGAATACTTTATACAAGAGAGTAAGAATATAAAACATTATGCTATGTGAAACAAGAAATGGGTCTCAAAGTGTGGCAATCTACCATCCACCACCACACCCAGTTCTAAGATACAGCCTACTAACACCATTCATGTTGTCTTTTAATATGCATACTGATGATGCCAAGCTCTAAGCCAGTTTGTAAAGATTTAAACATGTTTTTAACAAGACATTATGAATTCTTTCTATTGAAAATAAACAATATTGTAATTCAAAGTGCTTAATATTATGTTTTATCCCTACTAATTGCTTTGACATAAAAACGATGTCACTTTAATCATAATTCCACCTGCCATGTCTGAATCATTCAAAAATAAAAAAATTCATTGCTCTGAAACTTTGAAATAGAATGTAACTGAGACAAAGTCAAATTTTCGAAACAATACAGTTTACTAACTTTATACTCTGACATTTAGCATATATTTATCAAGCATTGATGTTTTTATTAATTTAGCTGTGAAACATATGTAGAATAAAAATGATAAATGCATCACTTTCAATTGAAATTCATCCCAGATGTTCGAGCAAAGTAGTACATTGTATGATCACAAATGTGCTTTTAATTTCCAGAAACAACTGCACTGAGCTACATTCTCCATGTAATTCATAAGAGTTTTAATTCCAATTTATTGAGAAATTGGATTCAGATTCTCAGTTGTATATAAAGCATTCCCATATGTTGAAGATTTTAATACCAGAAAAGTATGAAGAAATTTGCATTATTTAACATTTTCGTGATCATTATGACAGTAAACTACTGTAAAAGCTCTATTAAGCTCCAAGGAGCAGGGGGGCTTGTTTATGTTTTTCTAGAGGGGGGCTTAAAAGAAAGGGGGGCTTAAAAAAAGGGGGGGCTCAAAAGAAAGGGGGGCTTAATATTTTGTTTATGAATAATTCAAAGTAAAAATGTTATATATAAAAATGCTGTTATGCATTTTTGTGTTATAAAAGTGTTAGACAAATTTTCTCCAAACTTTTCCAGCAGCAACTATCCCAGTTCATGTCAAAATACTTGCTTACAATCTTGCTTATTATGGAGAAAATAAAAGGAATGTGTAGGGCAAGCAGATTTAGAAAAATATTTTGCAGGTTTTTGTTTGCATTGCATTATTACAATGACAAAGATAATAATAATTTTCTTTAAAATATCTCCCAACAACTTTTCTCACACCATTCAACTATCATTTAATTAGCCTCAATTAGGAAAAATTTCTGATAAACTCAAAGTAGCTTTTACAGAAAGTCTCAAACAGATTTTGTTTTGTTATTGTTACAACATTACACTTTTTTGATGTGGTTTTCAAATTAATTTATGAGCAAAAGATTCCTTGTGATCCAAAAAAACAATTGTTGAAACTTTCATGAATCATTTTAGTGAGTTTTAGACACCTTTTAGTGAGTTTTTATATTGTAAAAAGCTCTTTTAATAATGAGATGGGTGGTTTGAAATAAAAAGCCATTGATGCATTGTATTATATGTTTAGGCATCTGTTTTTGGCTAGAAAGAGATGCTCAATCTGATTATGTTTTTTGTTTACTTTGCTGGATAGATTGAATTTTGAGTCTGATCTTAAACACATGATCAATATTTAGAGTTTTTTCTTGTCCCAAATCACAAGCTTTTATCCTTGCACAAACCCTAAAGCTGTATGGAGCTTGTTTTATTTTTAAGCTATAGATGGGGCTAATTGCAATAGGTAGGGCTTATTATAGCACAATAGTGGATAAGGCTGCACCAAACAGCTAGCTAAATGTTGTTAATTTACAAGTCACTATCGTACCAATCATTGTCGCTTTAGGTTCACAGAATCGAGACCAAGGAAGGTCAAGAATAGAGTGGTTGTTAAAGGACAGGGTGGAATCCATGCAAATTTTACGCCTGACATTTGCCAATTAACAAAAGAAAAAAAAATGGGAAATAGTTAGTCCATGCCGAATAATTCTGGCAAAAGCTAGGATCATAGCTTATTGTTGCATTAGTCGATTTAAAGTTACATGAGGAATTATGGTAGAACATGACAAAACCTTTTTCTTTAAACTTTAAGTTACTAAAATTAAAAATTGGAAATTTCATCCAAGATTCAAGAATGTATTTACAGTCTGTCACTATATTATTGACTGGACTGTCTGGAGGGGGGCTTAAAGAACAGGAATTGACTGGATTAAAATTTCTGCTTGGGGAAGAGGGGCCAGTAAAGAGGAGGGGTTAAAAGGAGGGGAAAGGTTAAACAAAACTTAATTACGGTATGTTATTAAAACATTACTAACAATGTACAGAAGCAGTTGAGAAAACCAAATATTTCGGAATGATATCTGGTTAAACTGAGCATAAAAATCCATCCCAACAAAAACCAAATTCACATGCGACTTCGAGACACAAACAACTACTTTAAGAGGAAAGACCCCATCATACGACGATACCTCTCGAAGGCGCACTATCCACTCGTAGTCCAGCAACTAAGTTTTGGGACTGCAAATACATGGCTCAATCACACAAACAATAAAAAAATGCATCATCGATAGAATTAGAGATGCTGCTGCTATCTACGACTTACCAATTGCATAAATCTGCAAACCTCCTTCATCTTTCCCGTCTCTGCCTTTCCTGTAATTTTCAACTTTGCAAACTTCTCCAAGAATTACGCATGCGTACTGACAGAGTATTTGACGTCAAAACACAATAATCGCCTCCGCATATTCACCCCTTTAATGACTTGCTTTTCGTAAATTTCGAAAAACTTCACCTGGTGGGACACTTGTTTTAAGGAAAATACAAAAAAACATGTTTTTGATTTTCCGTGCTATCTTTGCATCATGTGGTATTTACATTTAAGGATTAACAAGGGGGAGGGGGGGATGAGAAGGTCGTGTGTGAAAGCTTTATTAATCAAAAAGGCGTTTACACCAGGTTCCAGTTACCTGAAGGGTGTTGCACAATACTGGCAAAAAGACGATCACGCATAAGGACTCAGTACGGGAAATTGCAAGGCGATTATTTTTGGCTTAGAATAAATAGTTTGGGTTTTTTGTTGAAGATTGGCGTGCAGCATTTCATTGTTTCGTGTGAGCTTAAAATGTCATTTTCATTATTCTTCTATTCTATTTTTATTTAAGATAAGATTCTAAAGTAGATTTATATTTAAAGTTTTGATAAACAAGAGCAAAAATTCGATGCTAAAAAAATATTCCCTGACTACTGATAGTTAAATCCTACAACTCACTGGTGATGTCACTTCATTAGCGGCGCAAAAGGGGCTGGGTAGACTTAATTTCAAAGGAATCAGGCTGTTCGGGTTTGATTTCTTTTATCTTCATATCAAGATTTTTCGCATAGAGTTACATGGACAAATAGATATAAACAGGGCCACATTTCCCATTGGCCCAGTTTTATATGGTGCAATAGGGTTTTATGTGATTGCAATAGGTGAAATTCGATATTATCATTTGACATGCAAATGTTCAATCTAATCAGATATCTGTGCTGAAACGAGGCTGCCTTTTGAAAATTTTGTGCCTCACTCAGCTACATTTTTGGAAAAATAAGGCTGTGCTTGAATGGAAGACCATTAAGCTATCACAATATTTTGATTTATCACAGAAATCCAAATGAAAGTTGAAAGCAAATGAAATTATCGGATTACCCCTGATGCCGCAATTCTCCTGCATGTGCCTAGGCCCAATGTTATTTGTGGTATGTATGTTTGTATTTGTTTGCACTGCAGAACGTTTAAAATCAGAAGATGATAATTCAAATCGGTACAGTACAGTGTGGTCAATACCTTTAGCAAAAATAGCACATAAACGCTAACTTTCTCTGTATATGCACAGGGCTATCCTTGTTTTTTTATTAAAGACGAAGACGATATAGATAAAGCTAATAAAGCTAAAAATGCTATTTTGGAAGCAGCCCTTTTTATAAACGAAAAAGTAACAGCATTTGCATTTGGTGGCCTAAAGTTTGCGTGTTTCCTAAATCTTTTCAGTTTAAGAAAATTATGAAAAAACACTTGCTGGTATTTTAGGTTTTTTCTCAATAAAATTAATAACATACCAGCTAATGGTTTTTAAATGCTGCATGCCAGCCATACATCATGAGGTAATCACTGCAACTGATGGCTCTATGCCTGCCATTCCAGAACCTCTACTCCTAGAAACTATAATCTTATAGCATCGTGAAAAGTCAAGCATGAAAAGGGGCCTTCCATCCCATTTTGTTTGAGTTCCACCAGAGGATGAGTTAAAAGTTTCTTTCAGACAACAACTTAAAAAAATATTTAATAGTCGACAAAGCTGCACTAAACAACTAGCTAGATGTTGTTGATTTGCAAGTCTCTATTCACTAATCATAGGGGCAAGAGGTAAATTGGAATTGGAAAGTCAAATAACTTGGAAAACACTCATTCAATAATTCTAAGCTTTCTGCCCCTCCAATGAACATAAATTCCTGAAATTTGCCTTGAAACTTGATTTGAGAAGCTAATTGTGTGAGGTAAATTGGAATTGGAAAGTCAAATAACTTGGAAAACACTCATTCAATAATTCTAAGCTTTCTGCCCCTCCAATGAACATAAATTCCTGAAATTTGCCTTGAAACTTGATTTGAGAAGCTAATTGTGTGACTGGTTTTATCAATTGTTTCTTGAAACTGGCATAATTGATTGAATAAAAGGCGGCTTCTTCAGAGGATTTCGCATGTAATTACACGATCAATTGAAAAAGGTGATCAGAAAAATTTCCTGAAGTTTTCAATGTGAAAATTGGGAAAAAACATTTTTTAGACAAATTGCACTCATGGAGGCCAAGATGACCCTGGGAAATAGTTTTCACTTTGTGTTGAATGAGACTCTCAAGCTGAACTAGCCTATCGTTAAAGGGGTTTTTTTATCTTCCATATTCCAAGGTCCTCAATGGGTGGCACTTTCCTTCAGCTGTACATTTTTTCTGCTTTGACCTTTTAGGAAAGACATTTTTGAAATCTTCTAGGTCAAAACTTCAGATAATCAAAGAATGATTCCCTTTAGTCAACGAGAAACCTTGCAGATTCATATGCATTTTGTATTGAAAAATAATCTGATCTAAAATCTCTTGATTCATAGTATGCAACTAAAGTGACCATAAGTCTGGTTTTGAACTTCATTCATGTTACACAGTTCAGATTAAGGAACTTTTTTGTATTTAAACCCT
Organism: Rhopilema esculentum; assembly: GCF_057945365.1. Classification (NCBI taxonomy): domain Eukaryota; kingdom Metazoa; phylum Cnidaria; class Scyphozoa; order Rhizostomeae; family Rhizostomatidae; genus Rhopilema; species Rhopilema esculentum. The sequence continues at coordinate 1,738,134 of NC_142826.1, read as the reverse complement.
TATTATCAGAGCATTTTACATGGCTAAGCAGTTTTTCCCATACTTTTGGCATTCTTTTGTTCTTTGATGATCCATTCAAAACAGCTTCTTGAGGATTTTTACTTCCTTGACACTCTTTTCAAATTAATAATGATGTTTAATCATACGTTCATAAAATGAAAACTGTTGCCAGAACTGTTGCGATTTGTAACATTCTGATGTAGACGTGTAAACTATGTCTTGTAAACACCTGAATGTAGTATGAATCAATGATTGATTGGCAAAGAGGCAATGATTGGTTTTGATAAGGTACCTCATTGCCTTTCCAATATAAATGATACTTTGATAAGGCAGCCTCTGCAGTTCCTGTCCCATCAATCATAACCCAAGTGTGGTAAAATTGATCAACAGCCTGATAGGCATGACTATCAATTTTCATTGGATTGTCTTACAATTTTGATATAATACCCTCTTTAAAATCTAACAAAAAAACACATTATACTTCTTGATAATTAACCTTTACCTCCAGTATCCATTTCTTCTTATGAACTAGACAAGAGATAGCACCACATAGAAGGGAATCTTTCATCGTCATTTGCAACATATAGCTTATGATTTAGTCTTCTAATCTGGTCTCCCTGTGACATTGTTTTCATTCATTTGAAAAATGTTAACATTTTAGACATTCACGAGTCCCTTCTTTCTCCACCTTCCCACCTTTGCATTCAGAACTACAATTATCACAATACCATCAAACATTGTTGACTTTTCAATGCCTTGTAGCACTTTACCAAAACAATAATACAAAAAGAAGGGACTCAGAACTGACTATAGGTGAACAACGTCTGAAGCACCAAAATTTGTGGTCAAGTTCCCAGCAATATCAACAACTGTTTCTTATTTATTGCCTTTACTTTTAAAAGCTCATTCTAACAACCCTCATTGGGATGATAGTAATATAACAGTAAAAATTTTGAATTATGTTACAAGCTTTTTTGAGATATTTTGTCAAACATAAGTTTCTTGTGTGTCCTTTTCTGGAATAATAATCATGCCAAGAAAATTCCAATTTTTGATAAATTTTGTGATTCTACTTGAATTGAAAGGAGGAATTGTACAATTAAACCACCCCTAATTTTGACCACACTAAATTTTTTAGAACTCAACAATTTTATCCAAAAATGATTAACTTTTTGCCACAGCAAAACTACACTGCTTGCTTTACTCAAATGAGGATCCGCTGATGTTTAGTCTTGGGTATCAGTATCAGTGAACAGTAAAAGCAAGGAAGGAACAGCATGTTTGTAGATTTTTTAAAGTTGATTCAGATTGTGAAGATGCCCCTGCTTTTATGAAGACCTGCAAAGCCCAGCATGTTCATATATTTTCATCAAAAGTTTTCAGAATCCTGTACTAAATTGACAGTATTTTTTGGCCTTTTTTTAAAAGATGTGATCTTTTTAGTTTTCAAAATTTCATAATAATAATAATAATATTGTTTCAATGAATTTCCTATGGCTTGAATAGCAAAAACTAGGGTTATGGAGTTACTGAAATGACATACCGTAACTTTGACATATTCTTGATATGCTATGATTCATTAACAGGAAATTGATAGGTAAGACCAGGCAACACAGAGCTTTGAGAAAAGAGGGGGCTAATACTTAATAAAAGCAGGTTGATGATAGTCAATTGCTACATTTGCTATGTTTTCTACATAAAGTGGGGGTTTGCCCCCTGTCCCTCCCCCTGCTCCACTGTGTCACAGGAAGACTACCCTCTTATCTGCTGAGGCTACTCTTTGTGTTCCACACACAACCCTGTGCTTCATTGCATAGAAGAATAAAGTTGGTTGCTCTCAAATCAGATCATACACCCATTTGCACTTCGAGATGTAAATCATTCCTAGAAGTTCAATTTGGGTTCAAATCTGCTCTTGGGTGTTACCCTGTACACCAGGCTGGGCGGGTTACTTGCATGCTGTCCTTTGATTAGAAAGTGTGCTGGACCACATTTTTAAACTTTAAATATTAGATTAAACAACACTGTTTTTAGAAACTTACAATTTTCATTTCTATTTTTTAATACATTCACAAAAAGGTGGGAAACACTTTCAATATCCCGACAGCCATATATATAGCTCAAAATAGATATTAGTGAAGTTGAAGGAATAGCCATTCAAAATTCCAGAAAAGTCACTGTTTGGGTCACAAGGCTTGCCTTCAGCATATTTTCATTGCCCATTAATATAGCGGGAAGCATCATTCTCTAGGTCATTAAGAGTCAAATCAAATCTAAGGATCATTTTTTTGCTTGTTTATTTATATAAGCTAAAGTCATAACTATTTTCTGACCAATGACAAGACCACTGGGCGACTGCTATTAAAAGGCGTTTTTTGCCAGTAAGAAGGGTTTGCCCTAATTTTTTGCTCCGTACCCCACAGCCAAGTAGCTGGTGCTGCTGCTGTTTCTAACCTTAAAGTATCACCCACGATTGATTCATCCCTGAACAGAGGAGTGAACTTCATTAAAGCCGTCCCTTTATGTAGAGAGGCTACTTTCCTGGCATTCCTAATTAAAGGCTTCTAGGTTGGGTAAACAAACATTATGTAGTTGTACCCAAAACTGTTTTGGTTGCAACTGTATTTGTTCAGTCTGCTGGCCACGGCAGGTCGTTTTAATGGCATGTCTCGGGTATTTGTGGTTACCTTCACTGACTTTATATCTAAGTCATCTCGGTAGCATGGAATCCAAAATTGCGTTCCTCTTTATCATCAGCTGATACTATTTTAAATGGAGAAAGAATCCTACATTCTTTAGCTTACTTTGAAAGTTTACCACAATCTGCATATAAATAATTGATCTTCTTCCAAAGCGCTTTAACATTTGCCTCAAGGTGTTTTGTAAAGTCGAATTGTGTTGAAATTATTAAGATCTTAGAAATGAAGAGTCTTCGCCAATCAAAAATATCTCATTTCTGGATTTGACCGTGTGATTCTCGACCTTTATCCTACATATACACAATGGTAATGTCAGATATTAACTGCAGCAGGGGGGTTTTGTGCACTTTTTCCTGGATCAAGAGATCCTTTCAGAGACATTCTGCGTGGTCTTCAGAACCGATATCTCACGACTGCTGACAGATTTTTGACAAAGAATTTAAACGTATTCTAGAATACACATGTTTGAATTGAAAGTTCTGGTCTCTTAAAATAACATGGACCTGTTATTTGAGACTACAAAGATCGAAGTGTTGAACCTTATTCTGAGTGAATGTTTATGTTATGTTAAGAATTTTCAGAAATTTTGCTTTTTGCAACGATAACTGCAACCTTTTAGATGATATAAACAAAATGATTATAAAAAGGTAGAAAATTGTGCTTGTAAAAGAAGTTTTATAAATTTAAGCTAAAAGGTGCAAGCAATATTAACTTTACTGTTCAGTGTAACCAAACAATGAGAAAATATTTTTATTATTTTTGTTCGACCCTGTTTTTAGAAACAACACCTGCTCATAAAACGCTCTTTTAAACTGACTTTAGAACTTTATCAGCATATAATGATCTTTTTAAAGAAGAATAACACTTCTTTTCCTACCGGTTTGTGTTTGATATGACGTTGTGGTGTATATTTCATGACGGTTAATATACAATTGTCTTACTTGTCGATAATTGGTTGTCTGTCTGTGTTCCCTCACTCAGCGGCCCTTTAAGTTGCTTTTTAACAGAACGAAGGTTTTCCAGCTACGGGATGAAGCGAGTGGCAGCTAAATAGTGATCAAGTAGTTCATCTTTGTGTACGGTTTAGTTGCCAAAGGTCTTCAAGTTGCCGGATAATAGCTATGGTTTTTCAAGCCTAGCTAATTAGCGGACCATGTAACCACATTACTGTGGAAGTTGGCCTGGGTGACCTTGCATAATGTTAAGATTGGTTCCTCAGCTTTCTTTCTGTAGACTTGTGTCGTTACTATGGCAGCCTAGATCAATGGTTTTTCTAGAAAATCACGTTATTCCTGGCACATTGACCAGCTTTGTTGAACTTGGAGGACAAACTAAAAACGTTGACACCGGGTGAAGGCGAGGCAATTTTACCTCGAAATCAGCTATTTCCGAAAACAGTTGAAGTATCATGTTATTTTTTCTTTTAAAAATGTCTATGAAGCTTAATGCTTTCGCTTACCCTTTTTCTTTCTTTTTCACTTATCTTAACATTAGGGACAAGCATTGTCAAACATTCTATCATGAAGCGCTTCGTCGTAGCTTCCTAATTTTGCTTGTCAATAATACCCTCTGCATTGAACTTTGCATCGCCATTTAATGATACTAGAGGTAGTAGAGTATTGTATTATATCATATTATATTTTATTATTATGTTGCGTTGATGCTGGAGCAATCGCTAATTGCAGAAAAACAAGGTTTTCGCACTTTTCCAGCCTGGTCCACATTTTTGACCAGGCCATCCAGTCCATGTATAAATAATGCATGTAAAACACTAATAATAAACAATCGAAAATGTTGTAGCGTGATCCATGGATTTCATTTCTTGAGAATTGCATCTTCTGTGACCTCAAGATGCTGCACGGGATATACTTTAAAGAGCTTTCTTATCGAAGCACGAAACCAAGACTTCGTTATTTGGAGTGTGTTATCCTGCTGCGGTGCGCAACGGCACAGCCAAGCTTTGCAGAAATGCCCATGAGTTGGTCATCTGCAGACCCATGAAATGATTAATGCCTTAAAATCGCAGAGGATAGCGTTAGCTATAATTTTTTTTGCCCTCCCCGTTGCAGGATGTTTTGCCATTGAGCGCGCCTATTTAATCTTATACGCCTTGTTAGAGTCACGCGAGTTGCAAATCCATAAGAAGTGCAATAACCAAGCTGTGAATGATTCAATTGAAGTGCGCCTTTGTTGTATCATATGTGCAAGCATTTTGCCATTCCCTCAAGGCATCACGCTCATTGCCAGACACACAAATACAAGCAGCCATTCAAAAATTCAGTTTCCGATTGGTTTTTAAGGCGAAGTGTTTGGTTTTCGTGTCGTGCAATCTATATCCGCCAGCTCAACTCGCAAATCGACTTTTGGTTTTCAACAGAAGTATTTCTATCAGTTTCTAAAACCAGCACATATTTTCACGAATGCTTTGTGTGTATAGAGTGGTTTTGTTGCCAGCATTCAGCTTTTTCCCTAACGATGTGTTTGTATGGAAGCTGTAAAGAATAATGGGTCAAGAATTGATGCATGAGGCATAGCACGATTTGGTGACCGTTTGACAGTAGGCGATGCTAACGTATTTGAAAATCACATTCCTAATAAAATATTTCTGAAGTCACAATAGTTTTTATCGATTGTTTTCTAATATTGGTTTTTTATCAATCCATTGTCATACATAAAGCAAGTTTTATATTTTATTCTAAGAAATTATGGCCGATTCCCTAGTGTGTAGCAATCATATGCTCTTCATATTGGGTCGCAGTTGCTTGATCTGACATCTTGCATACCCTAAAAATCAGTCCATATAAGAATAGTTCAAAGATAGCATCTCCAAAGATTATGATTCTTTTATATAATTCAAGATATGTTTGTTTTTACTTGGATTGTTATGTTTTCTACAGGCCCGCGAAACTGGCAGCCCCAGTTATTACCATCGAAACCTCCATATTCCTTCGTCTTGGCAGTTTCGACTTTCCCGGTAATAGGCGATTCAGGCACAGATGACCTGGTTTATATGAGTAAACGGTGCTATAATCTATCTTGTGAATAAACAGATTGCAGGATTTCACGATTTAAAATTGTAGAACAAAGATCTACAAATGAATTAATTCCATATAAACGAGGCGCGTTAATTTTTCATAACTTGCCTCTTAATGAGAACATTTAGATGAAACTTCAACTTAGTTTCTTGTGTTTTTAGCCACCATTCTTTCTTATCTATTCCTTTTTAAACCGTATACTGATGAGCTATTTTGCTTCCACCCTAAACAACCAGGGCACCTGTTTTGTTGAAGCCTGCAGTGCAAACCCTAAAAATCATAAACCGGCTGTTCTTCATGTTATGATCCTTTGATAAATCTGAAGAAAATCTGATTGCTCATACGGTTAGAACCAGGACATTGGGCCTACTTATCAACAAATTTAAATGGAGTCACGACAGAGCTCGCATCTGTTAAGGATTAAACACAAGAGGTCATCCATGCATTGGCTTTATTTGAAGCGAATGGTACCTTGCGCGAAACATGACTCACCACCAGGTAGAAAATACGTTTCTCAGTTCATTACTACGTTTCTCAGTTCATTACTGGTTTGATGTACCTGTTAAGACATTTGTTCAGTGTTAAATGTGACGTAATTTCTAAGCGATGCAATCTGTTAACGAACCTCTATGGCAACTTTGGCCGGCAAGGGTCAAGCAAAGCTTTCGTGGCTTTAATTGACACTAAAATTTATCACGAAATGATCTTCAAGTCTCTCTTTGTCTTTGTTTGGATGTCGTGTACTTTGTCACACAATCCAGGGTCAGGGGCAGGGGTGAACTCCCTCTGTTTTCAAATCGTGAAAGCTCATTTAACCATGACATGTAGATTTTGTCATTAAAGTGAAATCGTGAAGTAGTAGTATGTCTCCCCTTGACAATCCGCATGTGGTATGTGTGGTTGATATCCAAGAAAGCTTTTCAAGACCCTCCAACTCCTACGGCACTGCTAACAGCATCTGCAAAAACGCTTGGGTTTTGGAAAAAATGTCATGAGCTTGGAACATTTGTAGCAAAGGCCTGAGTTACACGAAGCCGAATTGGGATCACTCCGGATTGGTTTTTTGCTACGGATAGGGTTTTCAATTACACGACACTGAGGCAATCCGAGGCGCTTTATTTTTGTAAAATAGGCCTACACTAGCTTGTATATATGTAACTTGTTATATATGTATGTATATATGTATATATGTAAGAATGTAATTATTAATTATTCATTCTTAATTGCTTTTTATTCTGAATTTTTGTAAAGTCGGCCTTAATTAGCTTGTACATAAATTGTACATAAACAGCTATATTATACCCGCCTACTATAAATAAATTGATTATTATTATTATTATTTTTTAAACCGGAGTGAAAGTCAATCCGCTTTGGAGACTAAGTCCTCGGCTTCTCGTTTTATCCCGTGCATACGTTCAATCTGAAGTGATTTTCACTCCGACGCCTCGCTCCTAAGCAAGCTGCCTCTTATCTCTCATCTTGTTCAGAAAAGTGCGCACTTTTCCAGAGAATAGTTTCGGCGTTGTGTAACTAAGGCCTTAAGGAATTTCGTTTCGGAATAAGGGTGTAAACAACGGTTGAGGATCTACAAATAATAGGGCTTTATTTGGGAAAAGTTCCCCTATAGAATTTTTTTTTGCCATTCGGTTTGCTCACTCACGGAAGTTGATAAACCCAGTTGTTTTTAAAAGCTCTTCCCTACTTTGCATACCATCTTCCTAAAATGAAGCTTATTAACGTTTGCGAAACTTTTATGCCTGAAAATTAGGCCTAACTTGTGAATTAGTTTGTGCTATGTTATATGAATATCTACCCAAAAACATGATTTGAATTTAGCTCTAGAACTGGAGTTCTATCACCACCACTTAAGAAGATGTCTTTTGATGTCGCAACTTTTGGGCCTATTTCTTATGTAGGCAAACCTGAAAAGAAGATCACGTCGTCTCTCTACTCAGTGTCCTTGAATCTTGATTGACTCGATGGTCACTGTTTCGCAATCAGAAGTATAACTCTACTTTGATTGTTAGCCGAAGCTCGACTTGCTATGCATCTCCCATTAAGCATTAATGCAGCCACCCGTCACAGCACTTCACCCAAGCCTACGAGCAGTCGACGAAGCTTGCCTTGAAAATATAACACTGCTTTTGCAAACTCATTAACGCAGTTTCTTCATGCACATTGTAGTTGTCTCGCGGAGAAAGAGAGAAAACGACTGAAGTAGAACAATCTTGTTGCTGATTAAGAGGAACAATAATTGAACGGATGAATGGCCTAATCAGATCCTGAGAAGCTCGTAATCAAACAGTTGCTCGTTATTTGGCGTTGTTGTTGCAAAGTTTGGAATTGTATTTCGCAAGTTAATGTGTATCTAGCGAAATTTGCTATCCTCATTAGCTGAAAAGAAGGCAGCTGTGCTTTCATTTACTCTTTTATGTATTGCTAGCGAGATTTGACATTGTTACTGCTTTGCCTGGTCGCCTGGTTGCCTCATTATCTTAACGAAGAAAAACCCACCTATCGTTTTTTCATATCTATTGATATTTTACTGGCTTTCATTGTTAATGTAACCTCTATCAGGAAGATTAGCACGCCCAGAAGATCCCTAATCTTCAACGATTTTTCAACTCTGAGCCATCTTAGTGACAAGGAAAAGAAATCCAATTGATATAATCTTGGGTTTGGCCACTATTGTCTGGTTGTTTTTAACTTAAACAACGCGTGGTAGCTCATTTTGAATATGGCGGCTGATACTGATCCTGACATTGATTTGATCATGGGGGACAGTGATTCAGAGCTTGATCCATCAGTTCTGTCTTTCCAGGCCTCCGCTATAATCGCTGTGTGTGCGGCTGTACTTATTGGCAACGCTTTCATTTCTGCACTGAATTGTTTTCGATCGCATAACAATAGATTACATCACAGGTTTATCATGCTGGCCACAGGACTGAACTTGTTGTCCGCCATCGTTTGCATGCCCCTAATGGCCGCAGCACTGCTCGAGAGGGAATGGAAATATGGCTACTCCTTGTGCAAGATCACAGGGGTACTTTGCTTCATAAACATGACAGCGACTATGACTTTGACCGCTCTTGCGTCCGTATCCAAGATGTGCTTGTTTTTGCGCCTATATTTCTCGAAGCTGCTCTTCAAAGTTTTTCTTCATAAGGACCTTATGGCCACTTGCATTGTGTTTTTGTTTACCTTGGTATCCCAAGCAATGTTATTTGTGCTGATTTATACAAGCAGTCTATGGAAAAATCCCTTACCAGGCCTTTGTAAATACACGAACTCGCCGAACGTCACTGGTTACAGAATGTTTTACCTCGTCTACTCAACTCTACTTACGTTAGCTGCACTCATATTGGTTATTCCTTTTGAGAACGAAAAGGAATCTTAAAAAAGGAGTCTTAGAAAAACACGGATCTTGATAAAAGAAGATTCTGGGAGTCCTAAGTTGTATGTAGTTTGATCCGCGTGTTTGTTCGAGCTGTCCTAATTTGTATACCTTCAATTTTACCTCTTTGCTTACTACAGTAGAAACCCGCATAAAAGAACCTGGATTTTTTTCTGGCAGCCTGGATAGCTTCCTAATTAACAGGCTGCTATTCTAAATTCCGGGCTGAAAGGTTCTTAACAAGGTTCTTATATACGTACAGGCCTTGCACACATTAACAATGTTTTCCACCGCAAGAATTCTAACAGACACATTTAATCCAGCTTTGCTTTTCATGTTAAATTTCAACCAACCAAATCAATTTATGTTGTTAGATTGTCCAATTAGGATGCAACATACCATAAGGTGGTTTAATTTGCCAGTGTGAATAGGGCATAAAAATACCATTCTAAAAAACCTTTTTTCTTATATATGTATATATATATATATAAGAACCTTTCCAAATTTCAGCCGTTTTGGGGTTCTTAATTACTAATCCCCCCCTCCTAGATTATTAATGGCCAAAGAGATATGGGATCTTTCTATTCATTGAACATTTTAGCCTACAATCTATAATCAATTTAAGAAAAATAAATCCACGTTAAACCCTAGCCTGTTAGACAAAGTCAAGAAAAGGTTGAAGCAATATTTTTACAGTATGAATGTTTTTGCCCGATAAAGTGTTTTTTGTGTTTTATATACATTTGTTAATTCATGAAAATCAGCTGCTTATTGTTGACATCTTAACATTTTACTGACATCTTGATGAGACAGATTGTTTATTTCAAGACCAATCCTTTAAAATCGTTTACTTCTGCTCAATTCAGTTTTCAGTTCAGTTTTTTTTAAATTCCTCTGCATAAAATCTATTGCAACTAACTATTCAAAGTAAAACATTTCCATAACACAAGATTAGACAAGATTAATACATTAACATCTAACTAATCAAATATAAAAATTCAAAACGAGGAATAAATTATCTGCCTGGGAATTATTTAAAGAAGGAACTTCCTCAGTAGATATACTAATCGAGGAGATAGCATCCCCTAATTCAGTTCTGTGCTTTCGTCCGATTGGCTACTTTTCGTGGAAAGTATCCAGTAAGAATAATGGATCGAGATTAACAAAATTATAATACATTTCTGTATCTGTATTGAATTGTTGCAACGTTTCAAGCATAACTCTTCAACAAGTAACGAGAATAGGTAGAGCAACGGTAACATTCTAACTAGGAGGACAATTACACCTCCAGCCCCAGAGAGTTTCTACTGGTTTAAAAACAAAAGGCTCTCGTCCTTCTCTTTATATAAACATAGGCAGGCTCCCGCAGTTTAGGGTTTGGTCACACCAAACATTAAGTATACGTTTTCTAAGCTGCTATTAGCTAATTGCTGTTCTAAATATTTTTTTGGAATTCTGTCAAACTTCTATAGCTTCAAAGACTATGCATGCTACATATATAGCTATTCTTTCGACTGTACTATTGTTTAAACCCCGGTCTTCCTATTTTCTTTATCTGGTGAAGAGTTATGCTCCAATGTTATTCTATGAGAGAGTTTTATTCAATGTCCAAAGCTGTATTTCAGTTATGTACGTCTGCATCAATCATTCATTTACCATATATGATATATGTTTCGACATACAACCCACTTAACTGCATTGATTATTAAATCCAATTAGAATGCCGTTACAATCTGTGTGATATTCGGCGTGACTTGTTGTTTGCTGTGACTCAATACAGCCACTCTTTGGTGTTTGCAGTTTGGTGGGGACCATACCTACAATCTCGGACAAACATAGTTGAGACTTTTCAAGGAAACTTTATGTTTTCTCTTTTCTTTGAAAAACAGCTCCCCCCCCCTTCCCCAATTCAATGTTGAATGCATGATTTTGATACCAAAATGATAGAACTACAAATCCAACATTGCTTCGGGGTGAAAGGGGAGGATCCGAATTTACAGGTGCAAGGTAAAGTAGAAAATTAAAAAAATTGCATTTTGTCTCAACAGTTTTGTTCGGGATTGTAGACACCTTGGAACACCCCTAAAACATCCAATCTCATTTCAGTGTTTTCCCGGAGTTAGTTGCTTATTGATATCCTATTGCGGTTTTCTGTATTGACCACCTCATGTTCAAAACAGTTGGTTTGGTAGACTGTTTTTTTCCTTTTCTTGTCATTGGATTCGAAACTGTTAAATTGTTTCAAATCAAACGTTGTATGTAGAGGAGGGCAATGCAAGTCGAGGCACCGGCGAATCTTTACACGCTTCAATCATAGCGGTGAGTTAACAGAGCATTGTTTTATGAAACACGCCATTGCATGTAAATAGTTGGTCAGTATTAAAAATAGGCACATATTTTTCCAATGGATTTAAAGGGCTGACAGTGACTTGTAAGAATATTGATGCTAATTTAATTCTCTGTAATCTTTTATGATATCCACGTAATTGGACCATTATTTACCCGTTTAGGCTAATAACGAAACACGGAAATCTCTTGTAGCCAAACTATAGGCTCAACTTTTTGGCCTATTGTGGCGAAAACGAAAGCTGTCACAAGGTTTTTTTAAAGCTTCTTTCCTGATCTCTTGGATCTTTTCGCTGTCTGTGTGTTATTCCCGCGTGGGGATATTGCTATTTTGAGTTGCCAAATGAACAACCACATCGTGATGTGTACCATGAAAAAAGAAGGAGGACTGGGGCGACTCCAATAATTCTTAAAAGTAATTATAATGCAAACTTTTTATGTAAGTAAGAATGTCAGTAATTATACTAAGGCTCAAAATCGCTGAAATTTAAGAATAATGCGAGGCTCAAGTTTCATCAGGTTCAATTTTTTGTTTATTTGAGTTTCACGCTATCCGGCCTTGAAGTCAATAAAATTATAATGTGATTAAGTTACACCTTGTGTCGCTTGAGAATTATTTAAGAACAACCTTGAGCTCTAAATTGAAAAAAATTAAGAATATTGAGGCTCAATTCATATGCGCCTCAGTCTCTGCTTGTAGGGAAACGTTGTGCTTAAAAGGCAGGCAAAAGGTCGGAGTCCAGAAAACATCACGGTCGCGGGGCCATCGACTGGAAGGTTTGAGAAACAATAGAAATTTGAGGGAAGGTTTTGGTAAGATAGAATTTTAAAAAATAATCGAGACAACTCATTTTGCACTTGTTTCTTCGTTGTGCTTTTAAAACACACGTTGAATCTGTTGGAGAGTCAATTGATAGCGCGAACAGACACAAAATGTTTAGGCCATGCTCGTTTACCGCCAGAAAATTCATCTGAAAAGAGAATACTGCCCGTGTTCTATGGTTTTGAAACTTTTCCATTTTATATTATTTCATGATTATATCGATTTTATTATTCGACATTTAAAAACTAACATTACTCTTGGGTTATAATGCTTTGAATGTTATTCCAGCAAAGTTTTATCGTATGCGATGATTACCATCGACCAACACAAATTACTTTGTCACGATTTATTGCGTCTGTCACCCCTTATACCGTAGCCGCGCCCTAGCCACGCCCGGTCCACGGTTATTGCCTGAAAAATTGGAGAAAGGTTTTGAGAGAGAAATTCGACTTTTCTGGACTATGCGAAAGGTACGAATGACACACCGCTTTAGCGAAATGATCGGAAATGACATTTGTAGTTGTGGCAACTTGCTTCCCGGGTGCAGCGAACGAAAGCATTGTGCTTTTAGTTTGAGGGCCTACGCAAGAAAGACACCTACGCAGAGTTTATGATAACAGCCTGCCGCTCTGTTGTCTAAAAAGCGGGTTTCCACTTCTGGTCGCCCGACTGAGCGAATGCACATTGGGGCATACGCAAGTTGAACTTCCTCATTCGCCGCGAATGCGCGACCATTCGCTGAGTAGTTCAACTCAATGGAAACCGGCCTTAATAAGCAAACTCAGACATTTTGCTCAGCATTTCTCTTTTCCACCATAAAGCCATGTTTTGAACTAACTCGAGGACGTTATTGAACATTACCATATCATGTCACGGTTTCTGTACAGTCAGCAGTTTCAAGTCCCTCGTTGCCCGTGGGTTTGGATTACAAATTGATGATTGTTAAGGGGAATCCCCCTTTTTGCTTTGTCATCTCTTGGAATTCTATTGCGTTTTCCCGCGTAAACTAGCCTCGAAATAACTACGCCGTGATAAGACCCCTTTTGAAATCCCCTAGTGACTAAGTCTTTTAAGGCACTGTTGTTGAGTGTTTATTCAGAGTTTTCGTGATATTTGACGCAAGAAGAAAAAAGCAGATTCAAGGTAGCTTAAACAAATAATTTCTTTCTTACAGCAAATTTTGAGTCAATGAAAAATAATATTTCTTGATCTTAATGAGATTTTTAAAGTATTTTGTCGTATTTAGTTTCAGAAACTAAATTATAAACAGCTAGATCTTTAAAAATTTAGAAACATTATGTGTAAAGCATTTTTCTCTAATTTCCTTTCTTTCTTAAAAAAATTTTCGTGAACAGGAGCTCCCAGAATGTAAGAGAGTAACAAGATTTTTGTTCAATTCCACTTTTATTAACCGTTTTATTGCAGTTTCTTGATCATATATTTTGTAACAGAAGCCTTACCGTGATCTGTGATAAAATTAGGGTACCCCCATTTTTGTATAAAGAACAGCACCTTTGTGACTGTGTCTCCAAATTTTTTATTGTCAAGTTTTCAACTTTAAAACTTTTAACAGGCTCCTTTTAAATGTGTTTTCTTTGTTTGTTTTTTATTTGATTTTTATTGTCTATAACTGAAAAGAAATCGCGTGTTGGAATGTATTGCAAAAGCAGAGACATCGTTTTGTAAATTTTCTGGTTTCGTTGAGATTCGTTCGGAAAGGCTTACGCTCTCTTGATCTTTTTTCTTTCGTTCGTTCAGCTTTAGAACGTTTTTTAACAACTTTGCCAACCTCCACATGAGCGCTATTATAATAGGACCCCTGTTCAGGACCTTAAAGAAATAGAGGGCACATGTAACGCGTGTTTCGTTTAGCACACAATTCTTGGTTTTAATTTGTCAGAGGGTAAAGGACCGAAAGGAGGCCGAAACTAGGCCGAAACTGTACTATCCTGACGTCAAGTAGCGGCCAAAAACCTCTTTGCTTGTTTGAGAATATTTTTCCTGCCAACCGCTTGGACCTCCTTGCCCCCCTCCCCCATCACAGTTTTTCTGAAATAAAGGAACACTGTTGGAGGCTTCTGTAAATGTTTCGTTGTTTTTACTTGACCCCTATTCCTTCAGAGTCTTTTGATCTTTTGTGTAAGGATATTGAGCAAGCTTCCACAAAAGTCGAATTTTTTAAAAAGGTGGGATTTTTTGCCATTTTGGTGGGCTTCGACGACCATATCTATTTCCAAGAGGGTTTCTTTGCTTGCACCCATGTTAGCTTCTTTAAACCCATGTTAGCTGATAATGAGTTGCGTAAGTTTTTAATGTTGTCACAATTTCATTTTTGTCGTATAGCTTTATGATGATTTTGCCTATGCGTGTTTTATTTTGTCGTTGTCCAACCGATGTTTTACTTCAGCATACTTGTTATCCAACCGATAACTTGCCACTTTGTAGATTACCTTTAAGATCTACATGTCGAGTTTTGTTTCTGAACCTGTTTTTCTTGGCAGGTTTAAAGAAAAGAATTATGGGATTCGGAAAGTTAGCTTCTGCAACTACAGGTAAGTTCTTTTATTTGCGCTATCCTTTTCCTCTGCTCCTTGGAAAAGAGTAAAGCCTTTTTAGGGCTTAAAATAGGAGAGTGGGAGGCACCCCTTTGTTCTTATGAATATATTCTATTGTCTTCAGCAAAAGAATGGGTTAATTGAACCCTCTAGTTAGTATGTAGAAAAGGCCTTGCCTTCCTGACTCCTTCAGTCAGTTTTCGATACGGAAAGGCTGCTGTGCCAAGAAATAAAATTTTTAGCATTGTACCCAAAACAGGGGCGTTGGGGCAAGGCAGGACACCGGGAGATTTCCCAGTGGGACTTTTTCAAGTGATTTTGTAAAAAGTCAGGAAAATATTTAATGCAAAATTGTAGAAGATTGCAAAACGACTCAAGAAATTTTCTGGAAAGGTTTGCGAAACTTTTCTGTCTAGGTGCGGATCTAATGGCGTCTTTGATTGGTTCCTTGTTTTGACCAATCAGCGACGGACGGAAAGCGAACTGATTCAAAGTATTACTTCCATCCAGCCATTATTGTTGTGAAGTTTAAGGTTAGATATTGTCCCTCGCGTGCAAATATTGACCCTTAAGAGAACAGTAGCATGTGATAAGTGCATAGTTCACAAGTCAGCCATGTATCAGATAGGAAGAACGGTAGTTAGTCATTTTCGAGAAGGAGCTTCAAGAGATAGGTCGTAATATGATGTAACTCACGCGGATTTGATAGGTCTTAATAAGATTTAACTCACGAAGATTTGTCAAAGTAATAATCAACCGGATAGTCGTAATAAGGCCTTATGTAAATAGTACATATAAATATAAAAACGTCATCATGATGTCTTCATCGTCTCTGCCCTGAGAATCCAGAAATATAAATCTTTTAGCTTGATGAATTTGCCACTGGTAGGCCCAACATCAGTGTTGTTCATTGATATTTCTTTAGTTTTTACATCAAGCTCCCTGACAGGATTTTCAAAGTGTTACATGCCTCTTTTTTGGCTTTTCTCCTTTATTGTTCGGCAGTTTACACTTGATGCCTAGGGTTGCCATTTTGGTATGATTTTAATCATAAAAAAATGAGGGGGGTGCTATGAGGACAGAGTAAAGGAACAAATAGCACCTTTTTTTACACGTGCTAAATTTGTTCTAAAACTGATTTTCCTTCCCTCGCTCTGTACCAGATGCATCAAAAATCTCTAAATCTTAAAAGGTTTTACATGTTTACATTGGTTACAACCTTTCTTTGAGCTTAGTATACATCAGTGGTGTCGAGGAGGGGGCTCACGGGGGCTTAGCCCCCTTGTTAAAACCCAGAGTGACTTTAGGGGGCACAGAATTAATTATTTGACGATGGAGACTAACCCTTTATTTTGTTACTGATTTTCGATGTATGAGCGACTTCCTGTCATTTTTTGAGTCGGTGAATAGTTTGAATGATTCATATACACAACAGAAAATCTTTAACATCAATGGAGATATAAAATGTGTGACCATGGGTGTGGTCTTGGCTGTGGCTTCTAGATGTTGCCTACAGCACCTAGCTTTTTAAGACGGCATCCATGGTTTTCATATTTCATACTAAGCTTTTTTTCTGCAGGTAGAAGGCCAGATTTCGTGTCATGCTTCAATTCGAGGATAACGAAACATATTGGTGAGGATTTGGAACTAAACTGCATCATTTCTGGCAGTCCATTTCCGCAAGTAACTTGGTCGCATAATGATCGATTATTGGATACCAACAATCCAAGGTTCAGCTTTTCACAAGGATCAAGGAAACTCATGATAAAGACGCTGAATCTGGATGATGCTGGGTGTTACACGTGCACTGCCAAGAACCAGTTAGCTGAGATCTCAAGAACTTGCACCTTGGCTGTTCGAGGTAATTTTAAACTCATGTAGGGGGTAGTGTAGTCCTTTTCAACTTAGGTAATAGGGCAGCAGTGACCTCCCTTTAGAGAGAAAACCTCTTAGTCATGTAAGATGGATGACTGTAATGTTATCTTGACTCGCATTTTCTCCAGCGCTTTTTTTGTTACATTGATCATTCCATGTTGCCAAGAATTTCTTGCGATTAGTTGTTATTCCCCATAATCAATTTATCTCACTGGAGCACCTGCTTTTTTTCTTTGCCCCCACCGAAGGCCCCCACACCCAAGAATCTTACCCTTTTGACTACAGTTAATTAGAGTAGCTGATTAGTGACTTCATTAGAATTTATTATTAGAATTGTTCAATCTTGATTCTAAAAATTTTTTCTAAAATTAGCAAGGCACTATATAAGACGATGTTTTTTTCAGCAAACCCACGATCCAATGCTCCGAAAGTTTTAAAGCAACCCCGTGAGGTTCGTGTTCAAGAAGGACAGGGGGCTGAACTGAGCTGTGTTGTGCACAACCCAAAAGGAATATTTTCTGCATTCTTGTGGAGCAAAAATGGGCATGATGTCGATGAAACATCTGTGCGCCTGTATAAAAGGGAAAAGACTGAGGAAGATGGAATCAAGGCCATTCTGGAATTTTTGAATGTGCAAAAGACAGACCAAGGGCGGTACCAGCTGAGATTTGTTAATATGTTCGGTGACGTCACTACCGACGAAGTAGCCCTATGCGTTGTCTGACTCGATATCTATTGAATTTTCACATTAAAATTTGCATTTTTGATGTGGTTAATTCAACTTCTTGTAATCAAGTAAAAATATGCAGAATTTTAGCTCCTTTTCCGATCGATAATTTTTGTCCTAAATTATTATCATATTAAGTAATTCTCTTAAAGAGGAAACCCATTGTATGTTGTTGTCAAGTCAGAGTTATCGACGTCTGATTCTACCATCCATGTTTGATGTAAGTAGCTCAAGATTTCATATGGAGGCTCTTAAAGATTACATAGTTTACATCTCAAAGAACCAGTTTTTCAAACATGTTATCTCTTTTTATTGTTGGAATGCTCTTTTTCTTACATCGACCCTGAATTTAAAGGATGACTTTGAGTTTTTGATAGTTTGCGAGTTACGAAAAATTGGTTGGTGTCTGGAATGTTCGAGGTTTTTTTAATGAAATTATGTGTCTTTGCTTTTGTAAACACAGCGTCGAGTTCTAGAACCAAAAGCCATTGCGATACTTGAATTTATAGCGAATTTTTTGGATTAAGGATTAAGGATAGATCTTCTTACATAATCAGTTATTTCGGATACTTCAATCAAAACAGGTGTTTTACCGTATTTTAAAGTAGGGGGATAGTGCTATTAAAAAGGGTGGGCTCCTGTAAGAAGTCCGAAATTGACCTTTTCTTACTTTTATTGAGATTATGACTAGGGTAGATGGTGACCTTTTAGTGTCAATTATTCTAAGATCAATTTTGGTAATTACTTTCAAACAGGAAAGCTTTCAGTATACGTCGAAAGCTAACAGCAGACGCTGAATTTTTATATCAGTGGGAATGCTACCCCAGCACCTGGCTTCAAAGCAACGGACTGATTTAAGACCGTATTGAACATTTTTTTTGAGTGAGAAAAACATAATTTTGAATAGCTTGCCGTGTGCCATACTGATAAACAGAATGAACCAAATCAAAAAATTATGAAGTCAACGAGTGGAGATCTTATTAACGCAGTCATAAAAAAGTAAGCAGTTTCAATTTGAAAGATCCCACAGTTTTGAATTCTTTAAATCAGAAAATTTCACATAAGAGGTTTTTTATAAGGAATAGGGGTGAAAATCCTATGAGTGTTGGGGGGGATGTGACACTCACCCAATCACAAATATGCTGGATTTCGAAGGGCAGTCATAGATTTCGCAGGGCGCTAAGAAGAATTTTATCAATTTTTCTTTCTTTCCCCAACGACTGTCACTAGAATTTTAGCGTGACACCTGCCCTTCCCAAATTTTCCCAAAAAAATAATCAGTGTTTTACTGAGTACTGAAAACAGTCTTGTTAACGCTACGTGATGAAACATTTTGTTAAATTTTGGTCTGGGAGATGCCTTTTTAGCCCTTCTACAAGGAGTAATTTCAAAAAATTTCGGACCCAACCATGGTGGGTTCTCCTACGTCACTAAACTCGATTTTTGCCTCAAGGTTCATTTTCTTGGCGCTGTTCTTATCAGATAACAAAAAAACATATGCCGTGAGATGTAAGCTTCATTTGCAAAGAAAAATCAAAATTGACTTTTAATTTACACCCACGTGGATAAATAGATATTTCATAGACAATTAAGTTTAAAATTTGTTTTCTATTGGTTAGAAATTTTTCTCTGGTAAAGACAACTTTACATCGATTAAGGTTACACTAACAACTAGACGAACCTTTGTTTCGAGGTCGGCAGGGCACAACTCCGTTTTGCAGAGCAGAAACCTTGGTCATCCCCAAACTTATTGGCCTAGTTACGCCCCTGATAGGGAACTTACCAATTTTGATGTAGATAGTTTTAAATGAAGAATTTTGAGGTGACTTCAAAATTATGAAATTGGTCTTATCAATATAAAACGAAGATTTACTAAACTCAAGCCACATCTTCACTTTTTTCACTTCCTTATTAACCACACTTTGAAGTTCATGGAGATTTTCAGATTCACAATAGATATTAGTATCATCAGCAAATAAGTAGCAGGCTAGTTTTGAGGATGAAAGAGGTAAGTCATTAATGTGAAGTAAGAAAACGAGAGGATCAAGAACAGAACCCTATGGAACCCCGCAGGTAATATTTAGATATCAAGATTAAGATCCATTCACTGAGACACATTGTTTCTTATCAGATAATAGATTAGATAAAAACCAATCTGACGTAATTCCTCGAAATCCGCAATGTTCTAGCTTAATTAATAGAATGTTATAATTCACTGTATCAAATGATTTCTGTAGATCAATAAATTTTCCACAGCCAATTTGTTTATTGTCTAGTGAATTTTAATGGATATTTTTTAGCTTTTTGAGTATTTGAGCTCTGATACACGTCATTTTTTAATTTTGCTGGCACTCAGGGTATGACATTGGGGGCTCAGCCCCCGAGTAGTTCACCATTACACCCCACCACGACGATATCGGTGTAAATATAGACTGTTTGAACAGGTATTCTTAAAAGTGAACACCTCTTAAAAATACACCTATTGTAAGGCAAACTTTGTTTTTCTTTCTGCACATCATTTTTCAATCGTTGAACTTTCTTCTAACTGAGTCGTGTTTATGCTTCCAGAGAAAGATTGTCAACTCTATTTTACAAAAGCCAGATAAATTTTGCTGCGGTGCGTGCCTGGATGATCAATGTTTAATTGTTGTTAATGTTGTTCTCAATTCATAATCAAAATGTAACAAAAATTTTTAGGATATATTGTCTTTTCTTCAAATTTTTATCTGAAGCTGGCAATGTTCTTGCGTTGTTCTCTTTTTAAGAAATCGAGACTCGGCCTAAAAAGTTTGTATACCGTCTTTCAACAAGACAGACAGTGAATAATAAGAATAATATCCCATGAGTTTACCTAAACCCCCCCCCCCCCCCATCAAATCATACCCCCTCGCCCTGCTTTCCTCTGGTTTAACATCATTTCTTTTGGCCTCTTTTGGATGAAATGATACGACCTTGGGTCTCGTTGTCAGCTCCGCTCCTTGCTGCTGGAAAGTGACCAGAAGGAAATTGTTTTGCCAGAGCAGGAAGTTAATTTAACTTTCCATATGACCGGAAAACACCGTTTTTCAAACGTCCATTAAGTCAGTGTATGTATTTTAAAATTTTTATCTTCAAGAAAGTATTTGCTTCTACTTGTTGGCGAATAAAATATCTTAGATAATCTGGCACAACACAACGGCTCTTGCTCTTCTGTTCCCATGTGTGATTGTTTTTATTATTCTGTATTCATTTCGATTAATGATTTGTCTGCTAAAAACATACACGAAGCTGTTTCAGCTGGCGTTGTGGATGTTTATCTTCCTGGGTTTGCAAAGCACTGCAGTTCTGCATACATTGCAAGTAGCTTGTCTTGACATGCTTGAATGAAAACGAATTGTTACCACGCCCCATTGTCAATAGTTACAGTAACCACATTATTACCGCATCATTGAACCCATTTTTGTCTTTCCGGGATCCTCATTTCAAATAAAATGGCTACTGTCATCCTTTAAAACTGACACAATCCAGCTTTAGAGGCTTTCTTGGCTTAACAAAGCTATACACAATGATGCAAAACAGATTTAAGGTAGGCATTTGTTCGGGAAAATTCCCTACTGTCATTTTTTAGTAGCCTCTTCTGTAAACTTACATTTTGTTTCTAAAACTGAACGTTTCATCCAGTAATGATATTTCATACCATTAAGTTAATGAAAGTCAAGTTTTGCAAAGGGGATGTTATAATTTCTCAATGTTTTAGAAATTATTTATTGTTTTCAATACACTCTTTTCTAGGAACTAGAGAATTTAAGTTCAGGCTGACCGTTTTTAATTTTTTCAAAAGTCTGAGACTGGATTCTGCTTAATTTGTTCTTAAATTAAGAGGATGTAAGCAATGTGATTGCTAGCTGTTTGATCTAAGGAGGTGTTTAGGCCTCATTTGCCAACAAAGTGAGTGATAGCAACCTTCATTTGCCCACAAGTTTCAATATTCACCGAAAAAGCACCCACACATTGCTAAAAATCCACATTTTTGGGATTGGAAATGTTGTTCAAAATTGTATTTCACAGTAGCTCAGCCTCAGCTTGCTCTTAATTTGTTCTGAACTTTCGACCAATTTTGAGGCTTGTGTTCTTATAAAATTGTTCTTATAAGAAGCAAGTGTAGGGTGTATGTATCAATGCTCGCATTTTTCTCAATTCACTGCCCCAAGGAATTTTTTTATAATTTGCTGCTCCTATCATAGACCAATCCCATTCTTATGAGAAGAAACAAACTTTGGAGGCAGGATGATATTACAAACAATTTAAAGTTTTCTCAGTCAGTAATTTGATAACCTGTAAAGGCAATAAGGCGATAACTAAATACGATATGAAATGAAAATGTTTACTGTAAAGGTGATTAGGTGTGTGATCGGTGCCTATTTGTGAGATGCTATCGCACACCTTATCGAGAATGGTCTGAGATAAGACGACTGGTTTTTAAAAATTTAAGCCACATTGTTTCATACCTTTTTAACACATGACATTCTTATGCTTATTCATAAGTTTCTAAAATGGGAGTATGTTCTGTGAGGTAGTCATTAGTGACTTGAATATAAAAAGACCAAGTTGTTAAAGGTGAATAAGGGTTTGTCAATATTGAGTCTCTATAAATCAATCTATCTTTGTTTCTTTTTTGTTAGTCCATCACAGCAAATATGTCAGCTGCTAAGAGGCCTGTGGCTTCTCTAGACAGAAGAGAAAGACAGATCGACAAGCCTCCACTTTTAAACGGAGAAACAATTTTAGCAGAGGCTCAGTCAGTGCTGAAATACAACAAGATGTCAAAAAGAGGTTCTGGGGTTATGGGTAGCCTATATATTACAAATTTCAAGCTAGCATTCATGATGACAAAGATTGAGAGTACTTCTAGTTTGAACCAGAGAATGATGCAATTATCTTGCAGAGCTCTTGATGATCTTCTGGTTTATGATGAATCTTCCTCTGACAGTGAATTTATACCACTAACGAGCATCAGCTATTTAACAGCAATATCTACTGTAAAACAGGTGTCTAAAAGGCTAACACCAGGCAAAGTACCGTCAAAAAAATATGATATAATTGAGATTTCATGTAAAGATTTTCGTGTAGTACAATTTGACTTTTCTTTGTGTCGTGATAAGGAAAGGGCAGCAGTTATTAACACTATTCATGTGTATTCATCTCCAACTAGTCTTTACAAGTTGTTTGCATTTGATTATGCAAGAGGTGCAAACAATGCTGCAAAAGCCTCAGCAAGGGGAAGAGCATTTCATACATTCAGGCATGAAAAGGACTTAGAGCTTGAATTAGCAAGGCTACGGGCTCAAGAACATTGGAGAATAAGCAGAGTTAATGAAGATTTTGCTTTGTGCAAGACTTTGCCAGAGCTAAACTTGGTTCCATCAAGTCTTGATGATGACACACTGAAATCAGTTTCTGGGTTTTACGTGGATGGCAGGTTTCCAACATTAGTGTGGCATAGCAGAGAGACTGGAGCTGCACTGCTAAGCAGCTCAGCACCTAGGTAGCTATTTCATGTGCAACTTTTTTCACTTAATATATAGTAACGCTTGAAACCGCCAAAACTCAGTCAGTGCATGCTGAATACAATACAATACAATTCTTGCCAAAATTGCTGGAGCACAATACAAAATTTTTACAGTTTTGCAAAGCGGTCTCCTCTTCTGCAGATTACAATGTTGCCAAAATTCAAACATTTATTGTTGTTGTGAGAAACTGACTAGTTTTAGATGTACAAACATATTTAATTATTGATTAATCTTGAGCTCAGCAAGAGGAAAATTTTGTGACTGCATTGATACATTTAGTGGCTTATCATGACAAGTGCACAATACCTATAATGTGAATGGCTTCAATGGAATAAAGATCTTCTAAATGACATTGTTTTGTCTTGAGTTGTTTGTAAATGCTCCCCGCATGAAAGGTTCATTTCAATCCTGAATGTTTCTGGTTCTTTCATATCAGTACACAGTTTTACTAATAATTTGATTTTCTGATTTTCTCATACTCTGATTGTCAGCCAAATGGGATTCATGAATGGGCAGTCAACTCATTTAGCTTCATAATTTAAATCATCTCAATTTTGCCCACTCTTTTTCAGTGACCAAGAAGATGTGAATGGTGGGCATTCACAAAAGATCATTCAAGGAATTTGTGATGGGCTTTTTGGTACAGCCATGAAAGTACCTATTGTTGTGGATGCATCCTTGCTATTTCCGTCACTGAAAGAGCTCCAAGCTAGCTACTGTGAATTGTTTGGTAGCAGCCTTTATCACACAAGCAAAGACTACTGGGCATCTGATAGCACTTGGCTTAGCAAGGTGGACAACTCAAGGTACCTGATTGCTTTTCCTTCTGTACTCAAAGTCTTCATTAAGAACCCATACCATTCAATTGGTACTAGCCTCTTATCATGGCTTAGAGCCTTTGTCCTATTGTAACACTTTTATACAATGTGGCTCTTTTAACTAAGGTTGTGGATTTGGTCATTGTTCATTGAAGATATTTGTATTTGAAATCTCTTTTTAAGTTCCCACTCTTATTTACTTAGATGCATAAGTTTCCTCTTCAGTCTTGTATGAATCAGCAAAACCAAGCATTTTTATATGAAGGGTTATGTTTAAGATTTGCTTCAAGCTGTGAAAGAATTTCTGAGTAAGCAAAGTTGGAAATTGGCATAAATTACAGTGTGTCACAATTTTTAGCTTTTCTTTGTTATATTATTGTTCATTGTTGCTGAATTTATGAAGCAATTTGAAGATGGTTTATTAAAAAATCAACTTTTTCCCCTTGATATTTCTTTTATGGGGGTGTAATTACATTGTCTCGTGGTAAGGAGGCAGACATTTACAGGAGCCAGACCTTTACATGAGCCTCGCAGATAAGGTAGCCAAAATGGAATGCTCTTTAATCAGAATTGTAATTCTATTATTTTAACTTGTTAAAACCCATCCTATCAGACGTAACAGTGATTGAATTTGATCAGAATATGAGACAAAACTTGATGCTTCTTCATACTATAACTAGCAATATATTCGTTTAGGTATTTTACTTAAATGGTTTCAGGTACAACCGAGTAATTTTTTAACAATCCGGATTTAGAATCACCAATTTTCTTATTTTAAAGACAGGGCTGGAGACTTGTCTTTTATAAACACTAATTTAGTGCCAACCTCGGGTAAGACTTTAGGTAGAGCCTCCTTCCTGGGAATATTTGGCACATTTTGGAATGCTGCACGTAGCTGTACAGTTTTCAGGGGCCTTTAAATTTTGTTTAAAAGAATGTTATGCATCTCTCAAACTAAGCTTTATTTGAATAATTTCAATTGAAATGGAATGAGCCATAAATAGCAAATCGTTTTTTTAGATTTGACAGTCATCAGAATCTTGGTTAACCAATAGATATCAGATGTGCCTACAATAACTCTTAAACGTTTAAGAAAGTAAATTTTTAATGCTGGGCCCTGTGTTATCTTTTAATTTGATTTGCAGCCCTATGCTATCTATCAATTTGTTATCAGTATTCAGTGCTACAAGTTTATTGAATTTCGTAGTTTCGCATTTGCTTCTAACTCCTCTTATCTCATTCTGCAGGTGGTTGCAATACGTACAAACTGCGCTTACAGCCGCTTCCGAAATCGCCAACTCATTGTTAATTGGACAGACATCAGTTATAGTACATGATTTATCTGGGCGTGACTTTACACCCTTGCTTGTTTCCTTGGTTCAGCTACTGGTGGATCCATATTATCGAACCGTTATAGGGCTGGAATCTTTAATCCAAAAGGAATGGGTCGTAAAAGGTCATCCGTTTTCTCAGAGGCTAGGTCCAATCAAAGAAGCGACAAAGAGCCCCAAGAACATGATTTTTTATAGAGACGAATATGTTTTAGATACAAACGAGTCTCCTATATTCATTCTGTTTTTGGACTGTGTGCATCAGCTGCTAACCCAGTTTCCGTCACGTTTTGGTTTTACGGAACAGTTTCTCTTGCTGTTAATTGACGGCGTCTACATGTGTCTGTTCGAGACTTTTCTCTTTGACACAGAATACGACAGAAAGAAGTTTAACAGCAATGCTTTAGAATCTCTTTGGGATTTCTTGGCAACCAAAATTCCCCCAGAAAAATTCAAGACTCTGTTTTTAAACCAGTTCTATAATATCGACAAGAACACGACACAGAACTCATTACAGTTTATGAATGAATCAGAAAGCCTCGTTCAAGATCTACAGCTGGCAAGCAATGAGCTGATGACATCGTTTAACATGAACTCGATTTCCAAGTCACCTAGAAAGTCGCGGAAACACCGGAAAGCGAGCCAGGCGCCACTCTCCATCGGAAAACAGTACCAGTCCGCAAATGATCCGAATGTGTTTGTTATCAACCCGGACTCTTCAAGCATTCATGTTGAGTTATGGTACGAGTACTTCTTACGATGGGCACCGACATCGGACCTCAGCAAAGGTTCCAGCTGCGGTTTCTCACAGTATCTCCAGCAAATGGAGCTTTTAGAAGAAATGAAATATCTTGAAGACCGGTTAGAGCACCTTCGGGCGAAAAGCATCGAGATGGATTCATGTGAAAACAGCGAAGAAAGTCCCACTAAACATAAACAATTGACAGTTAGAAGGTCAAGAAAAGGACTTAAGAAGTTCACTGAAGAAAGTTATGATCAATTGATCTGTCATTTCATGCTTTGCAAATTAATACATCCAGCCGTGGATAATACACAGTTATGAAAATTCAACTATCTAAGTGAATTCATGTCAGTAGTTGCGCTGGGCGTTTGTAGATAATAATGATTAATTATTATATATATATCTTAGTAAAAGTCATTTAATAGTCCTGACATGCACGATACTTGAATTGAGACATTGCTGCAGGGAAAAAACATCTATTTGGAAAGTAAGAATTCCTCTAAACTCATGATTTTATGCAATAATAAATACACTTTTGATGTTACAATACGTAAAAATGGCTTTGAAAGGTAGTACAAAACTTACCAATGGCGTCTGAAGAGTTTCAGATGAAAATCTTCAGTGTGACCCAATATGTTTTCTTTTTTCAAAGCCATAAATAAATACGCTTCTTTTCAAGGTTTACTTCTCCCCTTCGATTTCACAATCAATTAACGGCTTTCTTTCAAATATTTATTTCCGGTAGATTGCCTTAACTCAAATCTGTTTTTAATAGATGTTTTTTCACCTACACCCCTCAGTAATGTCATGTTGAGCCGAATGTTGGAGCTGATTTGTTCCGTTTGGGCAACATTTTAACCATCTTAATGACCGGAATTCAAATATTCCCCATGCTGCTTGCAGCTAAGAGCCATGCAATCTTCCTACCCCTAACCATAGCTATACTGACTAACTGATCTCTTATCTATCTATGAGCTATTGATTTCTTTAAGCAATATTTGTTGATATCGATTCTACTTTAGAGCATTTATGATTTTGATTATGTCTTGGCAATGAATCTTTATTTTAACTAGCTTTTTTATGTAAAATAATTTTATTTAAGATGTTCAGCCTGTTTATTGGCCGTTTAGTTAAGAACCTACTTGTTGTCTAGTTTCAAAGATGAAACAAAAATGGTGTGTTTTAAAGACGCAAAGTATATTTTTAACTTGCTTTCTTTTTCAGAATTTAACAGTATCTTAAATGTGATATTTAATACCTATTCAACAATCTGTTGGCTGCTTCATTAATGCGAGTTTGATATTTTGAAGGTCAATTTCGTGGGGCTTTTCAAATGTGCTAAAGAGGGGGAAAATAGCCCCTTGATACTAAGTGACAATGGCCAACGGTCCTTTTTACAGAAATAATGGCTTGGCCACACCAGTTGAAAACCCATAAAAAGGCCATGTATCCTATTACCTCTAAAAATCTTCTACCCTCGAAAAAGCGCTCTCTTCGAAAAAGAGCCCCCTCAAAGCCAACAAAATTTTAAATGCACCTTCAACATTTTTCTTCAACGCAGTCTTAGAAAAAATTCTGGTCGAATTTTTGCGTCATATGCGGCAAGATCAATGTGGGGTGGAGGGGGCTCAGCCCCTTTTAAGATCAAGAGAGATTTTTGGGGGCTCAGCCCTCCTTAAGAACCCAGTTTATGTTTTATAAGCAAACACTAACACAGTTAAACAACGTCTTGATACGCGAAAGAAAGATATTTTCGTCGCTACAACAACAGCATCTCCCACAATGCATTGAGAAGTTGCCCTCTTGAAACCTAGCAACAAAAAGCGCCAAAGATGGCGATGTGTGTTTGCAAATCAATTCTGCAAAAACCTTGCTGAGACTTCTGCAATTAGACAAACTAACTGTAAATATCACGCAACACAAAAAAGGCTTTTTATGTCAAGCCGATCATGGATGTTCAGGTTTGTCGATAATTCTATCTACGGCCAACCGCAGTGGTAAAATCACCAGCTTAACTTTAGGCCATTTTTATGGCTGGAGATTAGTCGTCGGATTTCAAACTGGTTTTATACGAACAGGATTATAATCAGCGATTACAACTTTTTGTTAATTTTTTAATATGAAAGCCCAGAAAACAGACTTTTCATTGGGACTACTTTGGCTTGTTTAGTCTTTGGTGAGCAATTATACGTGACGCTCCTCGGTAAATATGAAAAGCTAAAATTGCACATTCGACAAGACGCTTGCTCCTGTTTTTAATTAAGGATGAAAACATAACTTTACATCGTTTCCAGGCCTTAATAGATGTCACGGAAACACTAGATAGCTTTGCACAATTCACAACATATAATTGCATAAAGATAATTGCATGTTTATGTTCCAAAAGTAAGGCGGATTAAAAGAAAGCCGTTTTCTGATATTTTTTATTCATGATTCTTTCCAGGGAAAAAATGGTCACAAAAGCAAAGAAAAACTAAACAGCACGCAAGTCAGGTTCCTTCCAAGTCTACCAACGGTGAGTTTTTGACTTAGAAAAAACAGATGACTTCTTTTAAACCTTTTCAATTGCATAGAATTTTAAACATTTGCAATTTCCTTAAATGTGTTATTGGTTTACGCAATGGCATGTCAAGGGTATTTCATGGAAACCTCTCAGCTAAAAAGAGCAAAATAAATTATAAAGGCATGAAATTTATGATTCTAATACATGATATTTTTTACCAACCTTTTTTTTAATTTATAATTATATAGAATGGCCATTCTAAGAAATTTTGATAAAGTTGGAGAACATGTATTACACATCCCTTGTAATTCTTACATGCTTGCTTTTAATTGTATGTTTTATTGTTTTACAGACAAGAACTAAACCTACTTGGCAGCAGTCAGCGCCACCTTTCAAACTTGAGCAGTCAACAAAGATTGAGGAAGTAATTCCAGTCTCAGGTAAATTTATTAAATTTATCTGAATTAATAGAGTTTTATATAAATATTTGTGCTCAGATTATGGCCAACAATTTTATCTTGAATTACTTTGGTTCAATATTAGATTTTTATAAATGTAGAAATGATCTCTTTTGGATTTCATAATAGGCTGTTGCACATAATTTCATTGTTTTTACATGTAGCATCAAATTAATCTAAGATGTTCTGTCCATTGCAAATATATCATTGCTTTTCTAAACCTGAAAATCCGAGGCTAGGGATTTGTTTAGTCTGTCATCTCTAAAGTAGATCTGGGTTGTCTAAAGACTCAACGTTATTTAAACAGCATCATATTTGTGCCAAAGTAGCTAAATTTATGTATTTTCCTCTTTATATTTTGTGTTTGTGCTATCTCTATTATGTTCCATTATTAGCCCTGCATCAACCTGACAAGCTGTTGACCTACATAATGTTTTCTACCCTACTTTTATAGGTAGTACAACAAGGAGACCAAAACGAGCTCATTCTAAATCATGGGATGTTTCCAGCTCAAGTGGAAAAATTAGTCCAGGTCACATAGGATCAAACAATGGGAACGGGAGAAGAACTGTCAATTATCCAAGCAGAGACAGGGAAGCTTTTCGACAAGCTCTTGTCAATATCATCATGTAAGTCTTTGGTGCATGCAACTTTACCACTGGTTGGCACTGTGCAGAAGTACACAGTTATGCATTTCATTAGCATTTTGTAACCTTAATTCTACTTTCAGAGTTTCATTTATAAGAACTTTATTGTTTTGTGTTAAAGAAAATTTATCTTTCTTGCACTATTTAGTATACCCCTTTTGTTGCTAATTTTGTGAATGGTTTTTCTCTTATGAGCCAATGTATGTAGAATTTATTAACACAGTTTCATTTCATATCTCAGGCAAACAGATTCACCAACTGGTCCCCCAAAACTGCCCCCTATGGGAGAAGAGGATGCCTCTAGGTCTGACTCACCAACTCCTGCTGAGAAGGATATTTTGGTTAGCAACCTCATTTAGTTATATCAAATGCCTGCAGACTTGGATTGCTCACTTTTACTTAGTCATTATCTTAACATGCAAAGATGAAAATATGACCATGTCACTACTCTGTGGATGGTTTATGAATATATATGTTTGCAATAAATTTTCCAAATACTGTTGCCTGTGGAACCTGGAAAAAAGTACCACACATAACTGATCTCATGCTAAAAATCTTAATCTGCTTAATAAAAGCATACTGCAAATATTTTTCATGTTTGTATATTATCAGTAAAACTTTTATAGCAACTGACTATGACGAACCAATATCTTTGTTTAATACTCTCAATGACCTTTAAAATTACAAGACCACTGATACCCTCAAACATTATCCTATCTTCTAAGGTGATATTTGATAGTAGTTACAATAATGGTGCTCAAAGCTATTTATGCTACTGATTTATTTTTGCAACAGAGGTATTACTATTATATACATCATGGTATTGACACAGAGCATGTTGCCCCCATGGAAGATTCCTGGCTTGACCATGTCATGTTCATGGTGCCAGATAGGCTCAAGGTTTGTTCTTGTTATTTGATCCATAGATATCATAACTTAACTTTGATTTGGTTTAAATGTTATGATTAAGGCTGTTCACGGAAGGTCAAATAATCAGTATTCGGTTACCTGTTTCACTATTCGGTTAGCTGAAGCCCAAAGCGAATACTCAGTTACAAGCAAATAGTTCAAATAGTATGATTACTTGGTAGACGATGAGTGCGAATAACCTCACTGTTTGAGGTAATAATGGTTGTTGAAATAACCTTGACTGATCGAATAGCTTTAACTATTCAAATAATAGTGACTATTCGAATAATCGTGACTGATCAAATGGCAATGACTGATCGAATAGCAATGACTGATTGAATAGCGTTGACTGGTCGAATCAGGAGACGTTTATGGATACGGGCCTTCTTCAAACATTGCAAACCTAGGGATAACAAAGCAAATAAAGCAAGATTGGAAGGGGGCAGGGGGAGTGGAGCGTGGCTAGCGGGTGGTGGGGGTCAGGGGGGTTTTCCTCAGAAATTTTTGTGCTATAAAGCGTGTTCACTTTTCAAAATGCTGGCAAACAACCCTTTTTGAAAACTAGTTGTAATAAAGTTATAACATTGTTTTCACATTAATTTGATAGTGACTGTAGCCTTTCTGGCCATTGGGGGCAACTAGTGCTAGGGAAGGATTGAAAAGACATTTGACAAAAGAATCGTTTTGAAAATTCCTATGCAGCACACAGGGAATATCAATAGGACCCAATAGAAAAACAAAAACTAATAGTTCTGACTTATCGAATAGTTATGACTGATTAGCTGTTGTTTATTTTCATCAAATTACAATAATTTTTCAGATTGCAGTTTATGACCTCACTCTGCCACACCCATTTGGTCACACCCATATTTGCTGAATAAACCAATATTCGTTAAATTCTAAACCAAATAATCGAATAGGAATATCCAAAGGTTTGGACAGCCCTAGTTATGATATTATATAAAATGATTTAACATACTTTACTATAGTGTGCTATAATATTATATAATATAATATAATATAATATAATATAATATAATATAATATAATATAATATAATATAATATAATATAATATAATATAATATAATATAATATAATATAATATAATATAATATAATAAATATAATATAATATAATATAATATAATATAATATAATATAATATAATATAATATAGTATAATATACTATAATATAATATAATATAATATAATATAATAAAATATAATATAATATAATATAATATAATATAATATAATATAATATAATATAATATAATATAATATAATATAATATAATATAATATAATATAATATAATATAATATAATATAATATAATATAATAAATATAATCTAATATAATAAATATAATATAATATAATATTATGTAATATAAAATGATACAATGTAATATGATATGATATGATATGATATTGAATTATGTAATATAGTATGAAACAATATCATATTATTTAATAATTTATATACTATTATACACTATCATATAATATCATAAATTATTATTTGATATATAGGATAAGGTTATATCATATTTTCTCATTTCATAGATTTTGTACTTTTGTTTTGATATGTAATGAAATGTTTCTCTCTACCTATCATGTTTAGATATGCAACCCTAATTTATCGTCAATTTTTTATATTTTAGGCTGGTCTAGATGACTATATAGAAAATCTTTCAGATGAGATGAGAGAGGATTACTTATTGAGTGTTAAAAAAGCCATTGGTAAATCTATTCAAATGCTTTTAATTTCAATATTTTTGTGCATTTAGCAATTAAGAATCCATATGTCTTTTAGCAAGGAATTATCATTCTAATGAATAATCTATCATTCTGTATTCTTTTGGTATCTTTATTCCTTTAAATGTGCTTTCCCTTTTCTCTTTGGCCACTCTTTTACTATCTTTTGTCACCTCAAACTGGAACTTTGGAGCATCCAATAAACCTTGTAACTCCATTTCAATGGACCTCCATTCTTCTCTCAGCTCTTTTATTTTTATATTCATGAAATGTATGTGAAATATATGTGTTTCATTTTTTCAGTCGACTTTGTGCTGAGAGATCCAAGAGATAAAGATGAAGAAAAAGAAGAAGAAACGCTTCCTCACAGAATCGAGTATGCTACAGCTTAGAATGATCCTATGTTACTCACTTGCTCTTACTTGCAACCAAAACTTTACATTCTCCATCATAAAGAACGCTTTTTGTCCAAAAATTATTGCATTGGATTCCCTTTTAAAATATTCTCCCAATATTTGGCAACTCTAAAGAAAAAAGAACAATTTTTTTCCTGCAGTTAAGTCCTTGTAAAAACAACCTTCAGACAACGGACACCTCCATACAGAAAAGACCTACCCAACATTGGACACCTCTCTTCAACGGAAGCCTTCCAATAGCGTACATCTCCCTTTAACAGACCCCTCCCTACAGAGGGTATTTCTCTACAGCAAATACCACCATACAACGGACAGTTCCCTACAAATGACCCTTCCCAACAACAGGCTACTTTACAGAACGGCCACCGTTGTTTAAAAGACACCTCTTTTCAACGGGCACCACTCTACAATAGACCCCTTAGTATATTCCAGTCCAATATGTGTCTGCTATATGGATGTATCACTTGATATTATCGTTTGTCGATGATCAAATCTCATATTCTAGATTGATGCAAGTACCAAAGCCTTGGAAAAAGACATTCTACATTACATGTTCTGTCATGGAGGAAGATCTCTTTGTCACAAACCCAACTATGTCTGGTGTTCTAGACTTGTGGCACAGATCCTTCGGGTAAATTATTTAAACATGCAAGATAATTTTCAAATTTTAGGAATTATATTATTTATCAATGCTTAGTTTGCTTCATATGCGCATATTAACCCCTTTCTTTGTGAGCTACAGGTATCCAAAATATATAGATGATTCTCAAGAACTAAGCATTACCATGTTTGTTATTTTGTGACATCTGAACTGCAAAGAATACTTTTTATAGAGAGCTGCATTTGAAGAATTTTCAATTTCTATCTTTAGGGATCTTTGCCTCGTAAATGCTCCTGACGTGTTATCAAGACCGGAAGCGATGGAACTGGCGTTCTTTCAAAACCTTATGATGCGACACATTGAAATGGCAAAAGATACCTTATTAAAGAAGTAATTTTACTCTGGTTATATCAGGTCTCCTCTAATTTGAGATAAATTTCTAAAAATGTTTAAATTGCGCTTCTACAGCTGAGCTCTTGGAGAAGGTTGGATTCTTTTGGAAAGATTCATTTCTGTATCGTTGATACTGAAGAATGTTTTTTTTTCAGTTTTGACGCATTAATTTAGAAGAGACTTCTTTTCGGGATTTTCATTTTCGAAACTCAAGAATCCTTTGGTTTTGCAGCAGAGAATTGCTGTACATATTTTGAAGAAAACAGGCGTAAATCGCAGAAACCAAAAAGCATATGCGACATTTCTATAAATCTATACATGGAATGGGTTTTGCTTTGTTCCTAAAATATTGATTGTCGTTGATGTAATTGTTAACAGCCTCTTACTGGGATAGAGCCCTTTCAAAAATTTTTGTCTTAAGAATGTTAATATAATGTTTACAAAGCAGTTTAAATAGGCCCTGTAATAAATTTTAATAATAATTGTGCTATGATAAATCTTTTCTTTAAATTTTTGTGCTAAAATATACTTTCTCTCGGGGCTAAAATTTAGCGATTCTTTCCTAGATGGTTTCCGGAAGTTCAGAACATTTATTATCAGGGCAACAAGAAAAGGCTTTTACCAAGCAACCAGAATGCCAAACGTCTCGAAAGCTTCTTCAATGCAGCAGGAGTGCTAATGACCAATATTTTGCAAGGACTGGCCTTGAGCTCGATTGATGCCTATGCGAAGATCTTTTGCCCCCCACCAGTGAGTTTCATAAAATGTTGCATCAAAATATTTGTACTTTTGAAACATGTGTGGCTCCTTGTGGAAGACGTGAAACTCTCCACTATTTAGTAGAATAAACCCACACAGTGCAGCCATAATCGTTATTTGCTTACTTTTCATGTTTCCCAAAGATATTCAATTTCTGAATATAATTTCAACAGACGTCAAAAGTTTGTTTTCTAGTTGATTCTTTGCAAGACTTTTCTTGACATTCAAGACTTGAAAGCGGTTGGAACATGATTGCAAAAAATGTAAAGGAAAAAACAATCTTGGAATCTAACCAACAAAACTTGATAATTTCTAGCCTCACATTGTCCTGATCTTTAACTCAAGTTGGTGTTGTTTAGCAAAATTAATATTTATGCCATTGATATGTATGAACGTTTTCTTCCATGTTTTTGTATTATTCGAATACTATGTAACTACCATTTTTATAGAAAATTTTTATATGTTGAGGTATTTTACATTTAAAGTTTAAAATTTTTTGATTTTTTTTGGGACATTTTATGCTATCTAGAGATATCCTGAAAAAACTTCCAGTTGAGGTCCAAAGTATTTATACCCAGCACTTTTACCTCATTTTTTTCCATTAGTTAATTTGTAGATTTTCTGATAATTGTAACAAACGTTTTATTTAGACTTCCGTAAATGTGTACGAGCATCCAGGCTTTGTTTTGCGGCTGGTCGTGGAAGAAGACACTATCAAGTTTGAACCTGATTTCAAAGATTTCACAGTAAGTCAAACCGGACTCATTTCATTATTTATATCGCTAAGAGCCTCTTTACCAAACCAAAGCACTTAAAAATGCATAGGATCTTGTCATTTTTCTAAATGCTTTTCACGAATCACGCTTTATCGCATAACCATCAGTCAAAATTCTAAACATAGCCATTAAGCCTTCGGTAATGAAGATTTTGCGTCATCTGTTAATCATAGACTTGTCTTCAGTCCACGCCGTTCTCACATTCATCTATTGCATTATTCGCAGTTCTTGAAAAGGCTTCGTGAGCCACATGGATAAGCTGAGAATCAGGTTCACATGACAAGCTTTACTGGTTATTCTTTTATCATTTGCGATCATATTAGGGTAAAGCAAGTGATATTCCTTTTCCAAAGCCAATTTTAATGCTGGGAGACTTCCAGGGCTTTAGCCCCCTTTCTGTTTTTTAAGTCATTTTTCATTATATGCACGTTTTTGTATCTATCAGCTGAAGACATCCCAGTTTCATCCAAAAATCTTTTACAAGGCTTGGGTCGTCACAATATTACCTTTATGCTACTTGCTCCACTTTTGCTGTTTCTTCGAAATTTTCACCTCTTTCCCTGCCATGTAGATTTTTTATACTTAGTGAATTTACTTAGCTTGCAGTTGTAGAATTTTTCCATCAGATGCAAAATTTTGAAGTTGAGCAGTATGTAATTGGGTAAGGAAAACTTTCTCAAGCTTCTTTTACGTGTCTAAAGAATTTTGGCCAAAAGTACAGAATGCTGAATTGAGGAGAATTATTTATGATATATCTGTCTATGTTTCTAGATCGTGCTACTGAATGTGTTTGACGTCATGGTGAAGGCTGTGATGGTTGTACCTCGAGTTGAAACAAAACTTTACTCTGAATGGGTAGGTTAAATATTGGCAGGGAAAATTGGATGCAAACAAAACCAATTTTCTTCCAAATGCAATATTGGGTCAGATTTTTCTTCTTGTTTGATCTTTGGTATTATATTATTTTTATATAATCCTGGATTTGAGCGCATAAGAACTTCCATAAAGTCGTTAAGATGTTTAACAAAGTCGATAATGCAGAGGTATTGTCAATATCGCCTTTGTTTTTCGTAATGATACTCACAGGAAGAGAGTACTTTTTTCAATCGAAATTTAAAGTCGATGAATCGATGACATGAAATTTAGGAATCAGTTAATTGCGGCAGATTTTCACGGAAAAGGAGTTTTTTATTGACTTAAAATAAGATATTCCATTAAAGAAACAAGGCTTGGATTGCTTGATTAATTCCCTTTCCTATCGCAAATGTTCTTAAACATTTTCTTAACTTATTTTGCAATGTCAATTGAGTAGCAAAGAAATTAAAGGTCATTGCTGTTAACAGAACGGAGGTCACAGATCTTATGACATAAAATTTCAAGTTTTTGAAAAATTGTTCAGTCATATTTTACCTGATATGAATTTTTATCTTTGCTAACGTCTAGAATATCGAGGAAGAGAAGGAAATCGTTCAGCGTAGGAGAAGGTTTTGCAAACTCCTTCGCAGGTTTTGCCCACTAGAAACCAATAAGTTTCCACTGCGCCAGCATTTGAGGTGAAAAATTCCTAAATCGTGTCCAAACTTCTATCGTAAAATGTTTTTAATTTTTTATTCTTTAGTCTGGGAGCAAGAAGCACCTTAAACCCGTAATCGCAGAAGAAATTGTTGAAAACTTGAAGGAAAAGGCGAGTAGCAGTGTGCTTCTGATTTTATTTGGTTCTGAATTTAAACATATTTGTTATTTCTTTATGTTATTCATAAAGAAATTGCTGAAAAATACTCTTAGTTGGCATGCCTCTCTGCAGAAGAATTTTTCAATATTGAAAAGCTACAGGCCGCCTCCCCCTTCTTTGTGGTACTGACAAGAACAGCCAAGCCAGTTACAAATAATCAAGGCTTTCTTGTTACTTCCTCCATTTTCAACCAAATGATCTTTCCCTTTGCCCAACCACCGACCCTTTCCACACGTTTGCACACAAGACAAGTATCGTTCCACAAAGACACTCCTTGGTACCGTTTTGTTTTACGACTGCCGTTTTTCGATCGATGTACACTTTAAAAGAGGATATTGTCACACCTTGCTTTGTACAAAATTTGCCTTCCCATTAATAGAAGAATAATATCTTAATGTGTAAGTTTTTCTCTTATCTTGAAGATTGCTATTTTCGTAATGTTTTATTTTTCTCCTGAAGGTCAAAGAAGTCATTTTAAAAGAAAGTGTTGGCCCACAAGAGCATTTGAAGTCATATGACATATACTCTAAACTGATAACAAAACAGGTATAAACCATACGATTAATGCTAAGTTCTCTTTGTAATCATGGAAATTACAAAGATGCTTCTTTTTCATTTCTACCCCTCTATAAGTTTTAGCATGTTTATTCGTGACTTTTCACTTGCATTTTAGGCTGACAAAGAGGTTGACCAGTTCTTGTTAGAGGGTCATAATTTTGCAGAGTTTGCCAAGGTACTTCATCTTATCATTCTAATTTTTCAGATGAAATTTAACGAAAATGTGGAATGAATTTATGTCTTTAGCTGCTTGAAATTTGTCCAGATTTCCTTATTTAGCTGCTAACACAGACACCTTTTTTTAGGAAGTTAAAAAGTATGGTGACCTTGTTGACGAAATTCAGTACAATTCGCAGAAGGTGAGTTATCGCCATTGCTTTTTTCTCATTCACTCACAAGGAAAATAGTTTTGGGCTATGCATAATGTATTTTTGCGGGCTTAAAGGACAAGCAATCTTTGGTCGGGAATTTTTAACTGCGTTTTTACGTCAGTAAACAAGGTTTGTAATGATTTTCTGTCTGCAGTCCTCCCGGCTAGCTTTGATTTGCTCAAAGAATTAGCCTAGATACTTGCTCATTAATTGTGTTGGCGCAATCTTGACAGTGTTAATAATAATCTTGACTGCTCAAAAATTCAAAATTCAGCGTGTTTGACTACCGACATCTGTCCGGATGAAATTTCACTTTATCTAGTGGGAAAAATCATTTTTTATTTCTGATGATTTTGTTTTTAATTATTTCTTATAAGGTGGTTCGAATTGGGATGTATGAAGTTCACTGTGATGAACTAATACGAGGCTTATGCAAGAGGGCAGAAAATCTGCGGGGAAAGCTCCTACAAAGAATGATGAAAGACCATCAAATGTACAACAAAAGGTGCATGAAATGAAATCGTTTTTATATCACCAATTCCTGTATCAATTCTGTTGCCATGAGCTATAAACCAACCACTAGAATTGCCAATAAATCTTTCATGTGTGTTATTTACAAGTACTGAAAATAAAGCTCTGGATCTAGCAGATTGCTTGACAAAATAAAGGGTTATGTTTCTTTCCATATTGTGCCCCTGTAAAGATCATTATACGGACAAGGAATGTTGGCATTTTGAGCATTAGGTGTATTTGCGTCGAGTGCCTATAACATGGCACCGCTACGATCAAAGAAGCTTAAATTAAACAATCTTTATAGAGTTTTCTTCCGCAGTTTTTAATTTCTAGGCAATCCATTACCTACTGCCACAACCTGTTCAATGCAATATACCACCATAAAACCTACTCAAACTTAAAACTAACCCCAACTCATATCCCCTGCCATGTTTTGTTCCTACCCGCCTTTCTGGCTCTAATCCATGTTCAACGCTTTTCCTTCAGGCTTTGCGAAGAATATGAAAAGATCGCCGAGAAGGCACTGACATCACCCGCTAACACAGATCATCTCATGGAATTGAAGGTCGGAATCTTTTCGTCTATGATTTTTCCAGAAACGCACTCTAATCCTGGACTATCTATGTTCAATATTCAAGATAAAGAATTTCAAGCAAAGAAGCTCTAGAAAAGGGCTCATGATTCTGAAAAAGTTGTCTTGAAAACAATGTGATTTGGGGCTATTAAATGCTTTTTTAATTTTGGCAGTCCTCGTGAGCTTTGTCAGTTCATTGGCCGACTGAAAGTTAATTCCCCCGACTATTTACTTTATTTTGGTCACTCAAAAACTGTCAGCCAATCAAGTGCATCAGAAGCTACTGGTTTTCTCACGTGCGCCGGAAGCACGCTTCCATGTGTGATATCTTTTTCTGAATTTTTTTAGATAAGCCTAAGCTATTATCTTGAATTGCAGGCATACATAGAGAAAGTTGAAAATGAAACTTTCTACGACTTGGAGAAAAAGCTTATGGAAGTCAAGGACAGATTGAACTTTCTGGTAACACATTTTGAAATAAATGAGAATAGTCTTGTTTAGATGTCTGCATGCAAAACAACTTTGTATTGCAAGTTATTCGTATCAGAAACAATTTTGTGTATAATCAAATAGTGCTTTTAGCTCATACAGAATGGCTGTTTCATCAACGAGTGAATACTATGCTTGCAAGTAGGCCATTGTATGCGTTTGCGAAGGTTATGGGATACTAGGCGGCCCAACCCCCCCTCCCCCATTTTTCCAAGAATTGTTTTACGACTCTTTGCAAAGTAACGAGAAATCCCCAGTATTTATACCTGCCTTTTCCAATATAAATTTCATTTGACAGTTTGTAAGTTCATGGTCTACAGTGGCTGTTACTGAACTTGAAATGAACTCTTTTCTCTCTTCTTCACTTCTGTGCAGCTTAAGGTTTAGTTCCATTAGTCCCATTACCTCATGGCTTGTCCTTTAAACGAATGTTTTCAATCGGTATTTCATTATAATCTTGAACTAATCGCTACGGAGAAAATTCGTATTAGTGTAAAGTTGACCTAGATGAAGCCATACAGGGCTTACAAGGCACAGTAACGCATAGGATTACGAACACGATACATCACGTTGCTTTAACTTCCTCACCAGGTTGATTTTTCAACATTTGCTCCAGCGGATATTCGTCTCAACAATAATGTGTTCCAATGGCACCAAAGAATGCCTGATGTTTTTGAAGAGCATCGCAAAATTATCCAACAAAATAAAGTCCAGTACGAGAATGCTCTTAAGGTACAATTATGAATTTACTTTATTTATGTATCCATACCAATTTTGATTCAAATAAGCATTAAGATGCTAATCGGTGTCTGAAAACATGAATTTGACGCAAATTGATAATTGCTGTAGATTTGCTGAGAAATTTATTTTGTTTGTTTATGACTTTTATAAAACTGAGGTTAAAAAAATTCTTAAGAAATTATTCAATTGTCAGTGTTTGAATAATTTATAAATCTCCGACACTGAAAAAATATATCAGCCTTTGGACAAATAAGTTTGAGAAATCACAGTAAGTTTTCTAGGTAAATGGAATTAAGATGTTTTTCATTCTAGCAAAGTATTTGCGAAATTTCCAAATAAAACAACTGAAATATTATACATCAACACCCTTTCATCGGAAGTGAAGTTTATTTCAGTTTGTTCAGTTCAGTTTAGAGCAGCTCTACCTTCATTCTGTTTGTTCATATTTAAGATGCGGCGTGAAAGGTTCGTTGAAGAGTTGGATGGATATGCGAAACAAATCGAAGAATTCCAAGTGAGTGACTTTGTGAATAGCGAAAGCTTCTTTGAAATTTGAAAAATATACCTCTGGCTTTTGGATCTGATCAAGGAGTTTGCATTCAACGTTGCAAGCAAGGTCCTCTTCATTTAGGCGTTTTGAAATTTATCTTCAATAAAATGAAAAATCCTGAGTTGTTTGAAAGTTCAGTAGAAAAAGTTCATCTTCTATCTTGAGCACGTGAGGGTTTATCGGTCGCTGATTGGTGAAAACAAGGAACCATTCAAATGCTCCATTCTTTCTCTAACTTCACCTTTGAACTGCACCTGGATGTAAACTTCCGTTCATCCTTTGGGCATTTCCGATGTTTTAAGGAGAAAGAAAATTGTACTTCAATAACATACGGTATTTTCCGCAAGTAAAGTATCATGGAACGAGTTTAGATTAAAATCATTCGCAACATACGAGACTCAACTATATTTCTTGAAGAAGCGCTGGTGATATCGTAGTGGGTCTATCATGTTCCTGTAAAACTTCACATTAATCTAAATTGAAAGTTTCCGTGCTGTATTTGAAACAATTTTCTTTTCCTTTTTTAAGACTTTTGGAGACATGAACGAAATAAACCGCTATTTGAGAAAGGCCCAGGCGTTGCAGTCTAGGCTTGAATCAGCTTTGGAGAAGGTATGTGACTTTTCCTATCATTTCTTCTTTAATGAATTATTTAAACTGATTTATCGGCTAAGTTTGGTAGACATTTTTGAAATGGATACAAAATTTCTAGCTGTCAACCTTTCTAACTGATATATTTCAAAGTTTCGCTTGTTGGAATTTCTCTATTATCTTTTGATGTTATGAATTCTTCGTATTATATGTAATCCTGCTCTTTACATCAAGTAGCTTGTACAGCTCTGCGTATACAGTATTGAGCACTTTATGACTAGGCCATTAATGAGAGACCGCTAAACAGTAATTCTTATTACTTCCTTATATGTGATACTAGATATGATGGTTCAGTGTTCAAAATGGCTTTAGAAAGGCAAAAAATTTTAAAATACTCTTAAGATTTGTATGGAATTGAAACTCATAATAATGCTCGATTATTCCAAGCTAGGGAATTACGTACCCTGTTGTGAAGCAAATAGGCCATCCAGAAACGCGAGCACATGGCTGTTAAGGCTGCCAAATCAGTGCCCTTTTCCTGTTGAAAATATTACAAACTGGGTGAACGCATTTCCTAGCTTAGAATTTCCGACTAGTATCCTGATGTTTTACACCCTATAGAGTATCAGATGTAAAGTTTAAGTATGTTTTAAAATGTTTGCTCATTTTCAAAGCCATTAATGGCTGTACCCCTCTTATTATTATTATCTTGATAATCGCCTCAGGTTGATCCTGTACTACTTTGTTTGGCATTTCAGTAATGATGTTTTTCTTGACAGATACAAGCAATCAACAACGAAGAAGAGGCATTCGAATGGGATACCACAACATACCCTCAAAGACAGCAGATTATAAACACTCTGAGCCCCTACCTCAAATTATACGAAACGACCGTCGAATTCCAAAGCAAATACAAGTGAGAAGACACATTTCACTTATAAGTTCTTCTATGTAGAAAACAACATCTTTAATACTTTAATGAAGGCTACTGTCTGCATATTTGTTGTAAATTGCTCGATGTTCTTTCATAGGTAGGCTCTAGGTCAAACCTCAGAGTTTCACGCTAAGTGTGATCGAGCAAAGGCTATATACTGACGTATTTAAACAGCTTAATCTATTATTATGATCCAATTTTATTACATAGACTTTGAGGTTGCTGGCCTAGCTGATAAATACTAACATCCGCTTTATTTGGGCCTTAACAATTGTTATGCATTTCTCCGATAAAAATCATACTTAAAGATATTTCTTCATTTAAAACTAAGAATGTTTTGTTTTTGCCAGGTATTTGTTTATCCTTTCGGTTTAAAAGCCTTTTTCATCAAAAAAGATCGTCTCAAAGTGACGTTTTTCGTCTTTGTATGGTTTAGGAGTTTTTAATAAGATGAATTGATGTCATCTCTGCCTGTGAAAAAAGGGGAAAATGGAAACTAGTTTTGATTTTTCATGACTGCATCTCTCTGTTCCATAGGGAATGGATGGAAGGGCCTCTTGGAGTGGTTGATCCAGATCATGTTGAGCAAGAAACTGGAAACTTCTGGAGAAGTCTGTATAAATCAGAAAAACAGTTTAATGAAGTGCCAACTGCACAAAAAATTGCTAAAAAGGTATGACACTTGTCGCATTTTCTGTGCCAGTAGACTTCTGGAAATGGTTGAATTATGACATATGAATTATGAATTATGAAAACTTTGTTGCTGCCATGCATTCCTGCTTCTTCACTTAATTGTTATGTTTTTCAGTTTATTTTTCATTTATCAAAACGGTACATGAAGTTTGGCTTTGAAAATTCTGCTCATGTTATTGAGTCTATTAAGTCTTTTAAGTCTTTTACAAGTCTTAAAAGTAAGTCTGGGAAGAAACTAGCGAAACCAACCTTTTTAGGTAAAGACGAAAGTTGAAGAGTTTAAAGAGCATCTTCCATTGGTTGCTGTCTTATTCAACCCTGGCTTGAGAGACCGGCATTGGGAAAACATGTCAGAAATCGTTGGCTTTCCACTCAAGCCGGATGAGGACTCATCGTTGTCAAAGTTTGTCGAGATGAACTTAGAGCCATTTTTGGGGAAGTTTGAATCAATAAGCGAAGCAGCAAGCAAGGAATATTCTCTCGAGAAAGCTCTCGAAAAAATGATGAAAGAATGGGAAGAGGTATTTTTTGATTTGTTGATCATGATAATTTTTTGTTGTGTGGGTTTCCTGGGAAACGTGTACAGAAGAATAATTGTATATCACCTAAGGAAGTATATTTATTTAGTGTATGCATCTGTCAAACTACTTTAAGCAAAAAGACAGACAAAAAGTGCACATTGTATGCCATGAAATGGATATCGTTATATTGTTGCCAGTATAACACTAGCATTTGTAACGGACAAGCATGATTAATCCCCACAGAACGAGGAGAGTTAACGTGACTAAGTTTAACACTTGGTATATGGGCACTGTGTCATTTGCGAATTAAACTCTCAAGCAATAAATTGCCAACCGTAATCATTCAAGAGAACACTAGGGATAGGTAGACCAGCACAATCGTTAGCGAAGCTTAAGGGGTAGCAGACCATTCCCCTTACCCACTGCCTCTACTTCCCAAGTTTCCAAGTCTAAGTCAGGTACGCATTCGCTGTTGGATGCAAAGGAAGTACGACTTCCAATTCCATGTATGAGTCAACTTAGAACATTTTGCATCGATATGTGTTCATTATTGAATCCAACTGTATTTCAATGATTAATCCTCTACTTCAGATGGAGTTTGTCATCATCCCTTATCGAGAAAGTGGAACGTT
Organism: Rhopilema esculentum; assembly: GCF_057945365.1. NCBI lineage: Eukaryota > Metazoa > Cnidaria > Scyphozoa > Rhizostomeae > Rhizostomatidae > Rhopilema > Rhopilema esculentum. The sequence goes on along the minus strand of NC_142826.1, from coordinate 1,694,119 downwards.
TATCCTGTCATCCATTGACGATATTCAGAGTTTGCTAGACGACCAAATTGTGAAAACACAGACAATGCGAGGGTCGCCTTTTATCAAACCGTTTGAGAGTGAAATCAAGTAAGCCTTCCCTGCTACATTTTTCCTTATAGTTCTTCTAATATTTTTCTGTAATTTCAAAAAATGATCCTAATGGGCCGTAATGCAGCTTTGTTAGAAACCCTTTAATCTCCTTGTCTCTTTTTGTAACTTCCTTTAGTTGGAAAATCACTTCCCAGGCCGTTTTTCTTAAACAAATGCTTATACTGTATGAAAAACCCCTTTCTTGTCTATATTTATTTTGCTCCAACTTACTTCCCAAAAGTTTGCTTAGATTAAAAACTAAGAGCTCCTTGCCTTATTACTTCCTGAGTTCTGATCTCATATTTTAAGGGTGCGTCCCATATTTTGAATCTCGGGAAAATTATTTACCTAATCATTTTGCCATGTCAGTTCTGAATTTCATTATTACAACAAGACTCTTTGTTTTCATTTTGTTTTATATTTTTCCATTTACTAATACTGTTTGCCTTGTTTCTTGTATAGAGAGTGGGAAGCCAAACTTCTTCTTATTCAAGAAATCCTCGACGAATGGCTCAAAGTCCAAGCTACGTGGCTCTATTTAGAGCCAATTTTCAGCTCACCGGATATCATGGCACAAATGCCTGAAGAAGGAAGGTAAACCCTGGCACCCTCTTGAATAGCAATTAGTTTTTTAAAGAGAGTTTTGATTCTTAGTTTCAAGGAAGATTTTACCTTCAGTCTTTTAAGGTAATTTCACCTCCATTTATAGACGCTTCAGCACAGTTGACAAAAATTGGAGGGACATCATGAAAGCAGCTGTACAGGTAAGTTTTCTCCGATTTATTTTGTATTCGAAAAGATGTTATTGAAAGTTGTTTCTTTCTTAGTGAGTCTTAATCACAGATTTTCCAAAAGTAGGTCATAATTTGAATTTTTCTCCTTTGTGGTTGATAAAAAAATAATTCATGAGCCTCCTACTCTAAGTCGGAACCTAATGCAAAAATTATCTCCGTACCCCAGTTATTGTTGCGGCCACGTGTTTTAGTATTCCCTTTTCCAAGCTATCATTTGCATTGTGGTCCTGATCAATCCGTACATGAAAATTATCTTTTTTATTTTAGATATCAAACATTTACATTGTTCATTTTCTGCATTAGATCTAGGTTAAACATCAAGATATCACTTTTATTGTATTCTCCTGTTTTGTATATTTTAGGACAAGCATGTTCTCGCTGTCTCTGATATAGAAAAGATTTTGGAAAGACTTAAGAAGTCGAACGAGTTACTGGAGCTAATTCTAAAAGTATGTAGAAATGTTCTTAGTCTTGATCAGACATGCCTTTCCCCGAGGAAGACATATTATACTATAAGCAAAAGTGGTTCCAATCTAGCTACTTTTTCACAAAGCTGAATTTCAATTTCGCTATGCTTTTTTCCTTGATAAAATTACTTAAAGGCATTGCTTGATATCAATATCAGCTTTTATTTTTATTGAAACCAAACTTTTGAAAGATTCAACTTTGTTCTAAGTTGTAAATAGAATAATCCTTAGCCTAAAGACAATATCTAGGGAGAATATTTGGTGACTCTAGGGAGAATATTTGGTGACTCTAGGGAGAATATTTGGTGACTCTAGGAAGAATATTTGGATGCTCCAAGTCACGTAGCTGTATCTAAGGATCATCTTGCTTCGATGGCAATTTATGGCACTTTCCAACTCTTTCAATGAAGTTTTGAATTTCGCAAATAGCACGCTATGATCCCAACATTAGATGACTAAAAGTATCACGAATTGCATTTTCTGTTGCCATGTTTGAAAAACTACCAGCAGCTAATTTTGTGGTGGTTGTACAGCAACCTTAACTGTAAATGTTATTGCCTATCAATTGCTTACTTGCATTTATAAAGGGGTATACTTTAGTTTGCCATTAGCTGAAGGATAGCTCTTGAATCTCTTCTTCGCTGCAATGCCGAATTTTGGCAATTATTTTTATGTTGTGTTCCAATCAGTTGGTTGAGGCTGTACTTGGATTTTTGCTGCACCGTTAACAATGCTTTATAAAACCTGTAAAACATTTAAATAATTGTGCAACAGATTCTAAAAATTATTTAAGTTGAGAGCGGTAAAGATCATAAAGGATGGATTCTAGCCATTTTTGATCCATTGCTGTGCGCAGGTGTTTATGAATTAACTTCCACTAGCCGTGAGAGATTACAATGTGTGTTATTAATATTTCTTTCTGAGAGATTAAAATCCTTTTATTTAACACTGGTAAACATCGTTTGCTTACGTCACTACCTCGTGCGATTCGCAGAAACAAGTCTCTAGTAAATATGTTTTTGATTAAAGACAATTACAACCGATCGGAAATTCGATCTCTCTCAATTTCAATTAAGCTCTATTGGGTTTTAATGAGTAAGGGTTAAGCTCAAATTGAGCTGTTAAGAGCCCTCTTTGATTAACTTAGGTGATAAGACATTCTGTAGTATTACCTAATAGTTTTGTCTAATATTCAGACAAAATGCTCAAATATGACTTAAAATGTTTAATTTTTTTCAAAACCATATTTAAATTCTGTACCAGGAAAAGATTGTTTACATTCTGTAGTCAACAAATATTTGTATCAATTTCTTATGTTACTTATCTATCGTTGATTTTCATTTTATGTGCTTTTTAATGTTAGTCTTACGAGCCTATTTCGAATATGATTTTCATCTCCAACAGGGTTTGAATGAGTACCTAGAAAAGAAAAGACTGTACTTTCCGCGATTTTTCTTCTTGTCAAATGACGAACTTTTGGAAATTTTATCAGAGACAAAAGACCCAACAAGGTAAAAATTAATGTGTCAGTTTATTCAAATCAAGTTTTTAGTAGCATTTTTAAAGTTACTTTTCAACGAAATCATTATTTAAACAAGATCTTTGTTGGTATAATCAAAGTTAAGAGTTAGGAAAATAACAATTTTAAATTTTTTTTATCCGAATAAAAGTTACAAGGAAATACGGAGGTTACAAGACGATGCTGCAAGAAACATGGAAATACATACCAACCCTTACGACCATAACATTTAATATAATAACTCAACACTAATTTATACATCTAAATATCAAAGATTACATAATACAGATAACAATTACATAGAGTAGCAAAAAACACATAAAACACAAGTGAGGAGGTTTTCAACAACAACTTATCGAAATCGCTCTGAGGCACGGATGTATCTCAAGATTGCCTCGAGAACTTTCGTATTGGAATCAAAAGGCAACCTTTCGTGACCGTACAAAATGATTTCGAGTAAATCTTTGTTAGAAAAGTTTACCAATCCATGGGGTCGCAATAGCGCAGCCACACTACTGAGAAGATTTGAAATCATCATGGATTTAGTTATTTCGTATTTCTCGTAAATCAAAGCTGATTTTAATAATCTTAAATTAATTAAAAATCTTCCAGTGTTTCCTAAATTTTCCAGAATATTTACAACGCTACGTCGTGGTTTTTCGTATTGCCGTATGTTAATGTTTTTTCAATATTTTCATATTTTTAAGTCTTTGTTGAATCTTTTAGAAAATTTTTCAATTAGAGCAGATTTTTCCCTTTGAATATCTAGTATTCGAACTCTGCCCTTTTTAATGTTTCATGTTAAAATTTTTAGCATGTCTGTTTGCTCCAAGCTTTAAAAATGTCACTCTTTGAGGTAGCAGTTAAAACATGAATTATTTAATTCTGACCTAGTTGATTCTATTATTCTCTAGAGTTCAACCGCATCTCAAGAAATGCTTCGAGGGTATTGCCAAACTTGAGTTTACTGAGGATCTTGACATAACTCATATGAAAAGCTCGGAAGGGGAAGTTGTGCCTTTAAAAGAATCGATTTCAACATCAAAGGCGCGTGGACAGGTTGAGAAATGGCTCTTGGAATTGCAAGATCTTATGTTAGCAAGTCTCAAGAAGGTAGGCAGCCCTTTAATATATCTACCTAACTTAGGCCTATTTGAGGACTACTAAGAATCCACATTTTGGATAAAAGAGGAGAAGGGGGTCTTTTTAAAGGTTAAGAAATAAGAAAAACGATCACTGAGCGTATAGTTCCACCAAACGCAGTAAGAACGAATAGATTTTAGATAGATTCAACTGGTTTTGTTGTTAAAGCTATTTAATAGCTCCCTGCTTGTAAAAGTACATAGCAACACTTCACGTACACATCTGATGAGCAACCATTCTGTAGTTTTTGCCAAGTACAAATGCTTTTGTCATTTCTTCAAAATTGTTTTCCATAGGTGATTATGGAATCTATAGAATCCTACAAAAACGTAGAGCGAGTCAAGTGGGTTACGTCATGGCCTGGCCAGGCTGTGCTGTGCGTATCCCAGTTTTACTGGACGCAGGAAGTTCATCTTGCTATCAAAGGAGGCCCAGAGGTACAGACTAGCCTGTTATAATTCGTATTGTCCTTGTTCTGGTAAAATCTAAATTTTTAGGTGTCTTTAAACAGGTTTTCAAAGATTTCACATTTTGATTTAGATACTCGCACAAAACTGACTGTTTGAATAAGTATATTTAACATTTTGCTCGCTCTCGTAGTTTTCTCGAGTCGGTCGTCGACATAAAACCAAGAATTGTAACTGTCTGGTTGAGCAACAGAATCTCATAAAGTCGCCTACTTGTGTCATTTCCAGGGTCATTTATGTCCTTTACGTCATCAATGGAATAATTTTAGGTTTTACTGCTTTACATTTTACGCGTAGACAGACAAAGGCATTTCTAGACATTCGAAAATAGCCCGGAAAAGTGGAAACTATCTTCATTTTTTGTGATGCTATTTTTTGTGGCATTTCTAACAGACTGAACGTCTTCAAAAACTTAAATTTGACGTATTCATGTTTATATCTCAACACTTAAGCCAGTTTCTGCTAAATCGTAGAAGCTGAAAGCCTACCTGTTACAAAACAACAAGCAAATCGATGACATTGTCGAGCTGGTACGTGGAAATTTATCGAAACAAAACAGAGCCACGCTTGGAGCTTTGGTAGTTTTGGATGTACATGCAAGGGACGTGCTTGAAAAGATAACAAATGACGGTATGTTTTCATTTCATTTTGGCATTTAATCAATGCTGTTACAAAGCCCACACGGAAGCTTTCGTTAACTTCCAGTCATCTTTTTAATCTTTGCCTTCCTGAATACCTCTATCATTGCTGTCTTTGCCTTCAATTTGTCATCATCGGATTGGCAACATTTGTCACATCCCATACTGTACTCTCCAATGCTCCCCCTTTCCTCATTTCCAAATATTATCCTTCCATCCCCCCTGGTTTCTTCTTTCTGTTTTTTCATTCTTTTGTCCATTTCACTTCTTCATTCCTCATTTTCTCATTTTTCTAGGATACTCAACGTTCCGTCCTTTAGGTCTTCCTCGTGATTCTCTGCTTCCAATAAAGCATCGTCCCCAAAACTGGATTTTTAATTGACCTGTTAATTTTGCAACCTATTCTTCAATTAAACCTGTTTCTATTGTCAGGAATTTCCGATGAAAATGACTTCAACTGGCTCGCCCAAATGCGATACTATTGGGAGGTATGTTCTCCTTAATTTAGCAACCACTCCTTAGTTTTTGGATGCAACCGAGGCTATATCGTTCAGCTTTATTTTCAAACGTCTCTTTACGGTGTTTGACGACTCATGTTTTCAAATCAATTAACTGCAAAAAAGAATCTTTTCGAGCAGAATATATTACTTATTTACCACTTTTTGACATTTTTGATCACATGTTTTGAACAAACAGCCATGTTTTTAATGCACTATTTGTCTAACCTAATAGTGTATTTATAAGAGTGCTTCAAATTCCTTAATTACATACACATTCATGCAACTCTTGTTTAGAATTGTCTTGTCCAAATATATCAGTTAGAATACATAGAATGAGCTGTACTTTTCACTAGTCTCTTTAAAATTAATTTAGCTATTTGTCTTTTTATATGCTTTGTCTGCTCAAAGCTACGCAGACTTTTTAGTAGTCTGGAAGCTGCTGAGCTACAGATATACGTATACTATATATGCCATCAATTTGCAGGATGATAATATGCTGACCAGAATGATCAGCGCCAGTCTTGCGTACGGCTATGAGTATCTTGGAAATTCCGGTCGACTCGTCATCACCCCCCTGACTGACCGTTGTTACAGGTAGGCCCATTTCACTTTTTAGGAGGTTTGCCCTTGAGCAGAAGCATATCACCCATTTAAGATGAAGAAAATTTCTTTCTTAACTATGAAACCGAAACTTTTTTCATAATGAATGTACAATAGATTTAAGAATTTAAGGTGAAAGAATGATGTAAATCTTAAAAGATTGTTTACAGCTTCTTATCGAGGATGTCTTCTTTCACTTGACTGCAAGGGTATTTCATGCATCCGATGCTCTGAATCATTTCTGCCAATAACTAGCTGATCTTGCCAATTCGTCTTCTTTTTAGAACACTCTTTGGTGCACTGCAGTTGCATCTTGGAGGAGCACCTGAAGGTCCTGCAGGCACAGGGAAAACAGAGACCACAAAGGATCTCGCAAAAGCAGTTGCCAAACAGTGCGTCGTCTTCAACTGTTCCGATGGTCTGGATTTTATTGCTCTTGGCAAATTCTTCAAGGTAATTGATTTACAAAATTAGAATATTTCATTGCGTACTTTATTTAATTTCTTTTTAAAAAGGAAACTTTCAAATATAATCTAATGTCTTTTTAAAGACACAAAGATACTCGGAAAGAAATGGAGTATTGCTTTAGGGAATTAATTTCAATTGAAATAACAGTTATAAAAAACTGAGTAGTTCAAATTATATCTTTTTTATTTGTGACAAAATTTTAATTTTTAATCAGAAGCATTATGACAAAAGCATTCTCTCGTAGAGTTAAGCTTTTAAACATTCTATAGAAACCATGGATGAATTTAGTTGGTAAAAAAAATTTTCAGCATTTTTTAAGATTAAGTAAGATTTACAAAAAAAGTTTTTACTGAGAGCTTAGACAGGAATACCTAACAGTGACAATGACATTCGAAGATCAGGATATATATCCTAATTTTTGTTAACATGATACTTTTTAGGTAAATTGAAACTTCCTTTGTTGATAGGTTTGCATATTGACAAAAAATTATCAGTTCAGTGCATCTTCTACTTCTTTTTTGCACCTAGGGACTCGCATCGTGTGGTGCCTGGTCCTGCTTTGATGAATTCAATCGTATTGATCTAGAAGTACTCTCTGTCGTCGCACAGCAAATTCTTACAATTCAGATGGGTAAGTGACTCAGCTCTGGGGCCTTTCAGTAATTTATTCTAATAATTCACTCTTTTTTTAAAATTAAAATTCCAAGGGGGGGGGGAGGGGCAATAGGATCTTTATTCGGGATTGGTAGACAATTAAAATTTTCTGAAAATTCTTTTATACCTAGAAATAGGCATAGACCAAGTCGAACTGAAACCGAGCTTCTCGACTTCCTGCAACAAGGTCGGCCCCGGCCCTTTCCCACCCTATTTTCCTCTGGTCACTCGCCCCAAGCTTGATCTGCTATCTTCTTTCATGTCATCGCTACCTTAATGCGACTTCCTGATTTTATTTCCAGGTATTAACGCTGGACAAGATACTCTATTATTTGAAGGGACAGAATTGAAATTAGATCCGACATGTGCAGTATTTATCACCATGAACCCTGGTTACGCTGGAAGATCAGAGCTGCCAGATAATCTCAAGGTAAAATTTTACTTCCCTAATCTACTCAGGGACTGTAGCTTGAACCTATTTTAGCCGATTTTAGAATTTAATCTCTATTACCATTTTTAGCAAAGCCTATTTTAGAATTTTCTTAAGTATTTCTTGTAAATCTTTAAAACTTTTTGAAAATTCTATAAAGGCTATAGAAAACTAGCATATAAATGGAATTCAAGGGAAAAGAGTCATCTGGGAAAGATCTTTGAAATAGAAAACTAGGTGATTCCACTATTAGGGGAATATGGAAACCAGATTTTATACTTGAGGATGGCACTGGTGCTTGGCAATAGCCAGGTTTGCTTCTGCGTCACGGACTGTCAGTGCCTATCTTGTTTTGTTTTGTTTTTGTACCAAATTTTATCTATGTGTTACTTTATTTTCTTTTTTATTACCATACATTTTTTTTATATTTTCTTAGGTTTTAAATCTGAGTTTAGCTTTCTAGTACAAAACAGACCTAACGTAATAGCAAATTTATTTTTAAAACTGTGCGAGTCGATTAAATGCTTTCCTGTTTTAGTTATTGTCTTAAACCTCGATTATATCCGACTATTGCCTATATTTGCATGCATCAACTCTTCTTGTCTTGACTCGTTACTCTTTGTTGAATTTTTTAGGCTTTATTCAGAACAGTGGCTATGATGGTCCCAGACTATGCCCTTATCTCAGAAATTTCGCTTTACTCTTTTGGGTTTGTAAATGTAGGTATCCCAATTTTAATTTCTTTGCTCCTACGTTAAAATCCTTGGAAAATACTATATTAATCTTTGTATTTGTCAGCATATTTATAATTTATTATCATGCGATATTTATGTCATTCTACGGCGTTGCACATATTTTGTCTGTAACCATCATATCGAAACTATTGTCAGCAAACACTTGCAATTTAATATGCCGTATTGATGTTATTGTTTACACATGCATGAGAATGCCAATGAAATATGCAAATATTCCCAAATTTAGTAATGTGGTGCAAAAGTAAACAGAAATCTTGTTTGTATTATTTAACCTTTCCTGTAATGTCTTTATATTGTTATTTATTTGAGTTAAACCAATTGTTGTGTCTCTTATGATTATTTCTCTCTCGATTTTTTTTCGCTTGTCTTAAAGTTTCCATCATAGTAATAATTGCAGTTACTTTTTTAATTGTTAACTGGTATCGTATCTTTGTAACTAACTTTATTTCTAACATAGCAGTAAACAATTTATTGGAAATTAAATCTGTCTGTATTGAAGTCCCGAAGGGGAAATATTAACCACTTTTAATTTTCTTGTGTTTGTTGTTGTTTGTTTTTGGCGTGTTGCGGCGTTCCTTTTCTCTCCATCAATTTCAAGGCTGTTTCTTCAGCTTCATATTTCCTGTTGTAGGCTCGTCCTCTGGCTGTGAAAATCGTGACGACATACAAACTCTGCTCAGAACAATTATCATCTCAGCATCATTATGATTATGGCATGAGGGCAGTGAAGTCTGTACTCACTGCAGCTGGAAATCTCAAGGTAATGTTTGCTCTATCTTGCCACTCGAGATGTTGGGTAGATTGTTAATTTTGCCTTTTGTTGAATAAGGTATGGAGCCTGTATTCTCTTAGTCAGTGACCGAAAAAATTGTGTATTACCTTAGTTTTAAAAATTGTCCTCGTTGAAAAGCAGTTTTTAAGAATATTGAGCAGCATTGTGGAACGCAATATCGTTACTGATGTCAAGTTTCATGTTCGTCTTAAAAACATACAAACATACACTTAATTGTTAACTTTATATGACTAAAATATTTCTGTATTTTGAAAATACCAACTTTTCGATCCATTTTTGTTCAATTCGTTTATTTTTGCAAATCTAAGGGAACGAGTGATTGAGTAATAGCAGCTTTTTTCTTTATATCATAGCATGTTTTCGTTTCAAAGGATATATTTTGCTTCAGAACGTAGAGGTTTTGGAAAATAATCCATGCTAACTTTTTTCAGTATCTCATTTTCTTTTTACTTTCACAGCTTAAGTACCCCAAAGAAAACGAAGACGTGTTGGTTTTAAGATCAATCATCGATGTTAATCTTCCAAAGTTTCTTGGACACGATCTTCCACTTTTCAAGGTGAGAAATTATTTTTCTTCTTCTTCATTTATCATCAAACTAAAGAAGATAAGAGGTGATGATAGCCTCAATTCACAGCCATCATGAAAATTTTAAGGTCTCAGGCTACGGATGCATCAATCCAATGTGCAAGCCATAGAGAATGCCTCTTGAACCTTTTGCTCTGACTAGACACTTAGATTTCTAGAATAGAAATACCGAGGTACGAGCAAAAGGAACAATCAAAGTACTGCTTCATAAACATAGATTTTCGTTGTCCTAAATATAAAGATCCAGGAACCTGTTTGAAATGAAAATCAGATAAGATCATTTATCAAGAAGATGTATTAAAACAAAAGCTGAAATTTGATTTCTGTTCTTAAGAAATCGTATATTTCAAATCTCTTCCATATATTTTACGTTGTTTTGTTGTCAACTCATATCTTATATTTTAAATGTTTGCGTTAAATTTATGAATTCTCATTCTAGGGGATAACCATGGATTTGTTCCCGGGAATCACCTTACCAGAGCCAGATTACAAGATCTTACTGACTGCCATCAAAGAGAACTGCGATAAACTGAATTTGCAGAAGACTGAGTTTTTCTTAACCAAGATCCTTCAGGTACGTTGAATAGTATGATTTTTGTATATATATATAGATATATATCCTTTAATTCCATCGCGGGGGCCCCTTAGTTATGATAAACAACACCCTAATCTCAGGAAAAACATTTTGGGCCTTTGGTGCATCAGCCCTTGTCTTGCCTGAGCAATGGCGCAACTTTATGGTCGGTGTTTGATTTCAGGGAAAAAACTGCCTTAGTTTTTTACCCCGATAATCAGACTGATACACCTGTCACACAATTGAATGACTGTGTGAGAAGAAGTGAGACAGGAGAAGGCAGAAAGAAGTATGTAACGGGATATAAGCAGGAGGAGAAGTGAGTATAAGGGGACAGGGATGGGAGGGGAAAACGCGTACGAACAACGCGTGAGTCTTGCCGCAAAATATGACATGACCCTAGATGCATCACTATTCTTAAAAAAATATGCCAGGAAAAGACCACCTAGAAAATACCACAAGGTGATTAGCAAATAGCTAAGGTAACATGATATCCACAGCCTACTAAGGATATACGTGTGTGAGCAGCCGATTCTAGACAAAGGGAATCTGCGCACTTTCCCCGCGGGTATTAACTCGCATTAAGCGATTAATTCCCATTTAAACTGTTTCAAATGCTGAAAACTTGTTTGATGTCGTATTCTTTAAAAGTAGGTATCTCTTATAAGTCAAAGTGAGACAGCATAGCGGACACATAAACTGTTTCTGTCACGATGCAGAAATTTTATATATTCCTATAATAACTTAAATTTTCTCTCTGTCTTTTTCTTATACTTAATCTACATACATAATTTTGTTCAGATTTACGAAATGATGATCGTTCGACACGGTTTTATGATCGTTGGAGAACCATTTGGTGGCAAAACAATGGCCTACAGAGTTCTAGCTGGAGCTCTTTCTGATATTGCTGAAAAGGTAGACATTTTTATATGGTAGAAATGGTGGACGTTTTCAATCCTTGTTTCGAAAGTCTAAAGGATCTTTTTACAATGTGAGGTTTGCAAGCTATCAGCGAAACACATCTCTATGTTAGGTGAACTTATATTCATCTGTAATCCAAATTTAAACTTGATTTTTCACCTTAAAATGGCCCTTTAGTTTTGATTTTGCTGAATCTTTCAAATATTTACGGTACATAGTAAGTTTATGCACTTTTCTCGTCGCTTCCAGGGACTTATGGAAGAAAACAAGGTGCAATATGTTGTCATCAATCCAAAAGCTATAACAATGGGACAATTGTATGGCTCATTTGACCCAGTGTCACATGAGTGGTCGGATGGAGTTTTGGCTGTCAACTATCGTGCTTTTGCCTCTTCACAGGTGATTTATTTATGGTTATTTTTAAGGAAAGCTAGAAAAGCTGATGAACTTGATTGCATATAAATCTTAAAGTCTTTATCACTTTAAGATAGATGAATTATAGCATTTTTATGGATTAGGGTTGTTTCTGTGAGCAAACTGCAAAACCTAGGGTTGTAAGAATTGTTTGAGAGAACTAATTGCTTATCTTTTGCATTAAGTTTGGAAAACATACTGACGTTTCTTGTAAAAATTGGTATTAATTTCTACCCAAGACATTTAAGTTCGTTTTTATGGACGTTAGATGACCATGACTTTTTAAATGTTTGCAATGCTATTTTTTAAATGCTTGGACTTAAAACCAAACTAACTTGGGTCATAGTGTTCCTATTTTCTTTTGAGTGCATGCTTCTCCCTTCTTCAGCAATTATGATGTATCGTTTCTGAGTTTTAGCCAACATTTTTCCTTTGTTCATAAAAGTGAGCGTTTTTACCTTGCCCCTCTATTGTAAGCATAATTTTGCAGACTCTCGACCGAAAATGGTTGATATTTGATGGGCCAGTCGATGCTGTGTGGATTGAAAACATGAATACTGTTCTTGATGATAACAAAAAGGTAACGATTATCTGTAAATTGAAATCCTGTTATGGATGAAATGCATGAAAAAACCTTTTGCTTTTTAGTTTTGACATTTGATTTTTATCTTTAACCTTTATGGGCTATTTGGTTTATGATAATAACTAACGACTTTTTGCAGAATAGATCCTGTGATCTATGTTATTAGCCTCACGTTCATATCTGAATCAATCACAGCCTTGTTGCTCATCATAATTCTTTCAGTTTTAGACAAAACTTTCAAATGAGCTCATTGCCACTATTTTCCCAACATAAGTCCTTGCTATCTTAAAAAAAGTCTGTTTTATAAGCATGACTTTATAACACTAAAGAATTGCTCTATACAAGGATGTTAGCTCCTGGGGACCAGTTTCACATACCCCCCAACGGTTTGGTAAAGTGACTCTTTTCTTAGAACCTCATGACAATGTACTCATTAGAACTTTAGAAATAGTGTCCATTGTTCTGACAAATAGTGCATTTTACTACCTCCCTAAAGCATTGAAATGATTTCAACGTCCCTGGGTTTTGTCATTTCAATTTTCATACTACTTTCACAAGTTTTTCTAGCAAGTTTTTCATACCAATGCTGGAATGGTTGCAAATAATCTTGTTGTTTCTTTTAATTCAGCTCTGCTTGAACAGCGGTGAAATTATCCAGCTAGCCCCGACAACAAACCTGATATTTGAGCCAATGGATTTGGAAGTTGCTTCACCTGCCACTGTAAGTGCAGAATCAGTTTTGCTGATATTTCAGTTCATAGCCAGTATGGCTGCTTTTCCACTCTCATATGAAATATAAAAAATTAAATTCTAAGTACCAATTGACCCCTTTCAGATATGTTTCAGTAATTTTATCAGATCATTTTTTTTTAATTTCAATCAACCTCATTTCTTTAAAGAACCTCTTCTTTTTTTCTTCCTGTTGCTTCAATATCGCGTTCGTATGACAGAAGATAAGCATAAACGAAAATGCATAACAAGGGAATTTTCAAGACCATGGTAAAATGACTCTAATACTGACTTACCATTATTCATGTGCCGTAATTTACATTGGCATCCTTTGTACAATGTCTTTTTTATATTTCTTTTAGGTTAGTCGTTGTGGTATGATTTATCTGGAGCCAGAAATGCTTGGCTGGCGGCCTCTTATGATTTCTTGGCTAGCGACACTGCCAAAGACTATCAACGAAGACATGAAGGACCTTGTCAAGGATTTGTTCGATCGAATGCTTCCGCCATTGTTGAACTTTGTCAGGAAAAGTGGAGCAAAAGTATGTCCAAGGATGTTTTGTTTCCTTTTAAGGAGCTATTACTTTCCTCTGCCTGTTGTCAGTCCAATATCTCTGTTTATTCTAAGATTTATATAGGTTTTCCAGTTTTTTGAAAAAAAATGTTGAACGCTTCAGATAAATTGTGTTTAAGCTTAAATAATATTGAATACCCCCATTTTGAAGAATGTGATCGAGGCCACTCACTCATGTTCTGTTTTGGTTGATTTTTTCCATCCTTGCCTCTTTAAGTATAATTGCGTTATTTTACAAAAATATTTTACTGGTGTGTTAATTTACAGCAAGAATTCTGTCATATCTAATTTTGTCATCTACATTTTGCGTATTGAGTAGATTGCTTTGTGTTCCCTGTGGCGTCATCTATTGATTTTATGTCATCTGTTTCATCTATTACCTATAAAATTCACTTTTTAATGAACAACGTTTTGTCCCGTGATACTGCCAAGACAATAACTAGAACATGTAAAATTATATCAGTTCAACATAGAATGACTTTTTTTAATTCTTGCCAACATATAAGACTAATAATGACAATATAAATTCACAATTAGTCCTTGCCCTTTTCTTTTTTTGTTCTAAAGTTAATGTATCCTTTTTTTACTTTCTTTTGAAGGAACTGTCACCAACAAATGACACGAATTTGGTCAAATCATTGATGAATTTGATGGACACACTGTTTGATGAATTCCATGATGAGGAACAATTCAAGGAGTTAAATGAAAGGGAGGTCGCTGCTTGGCTTGAGGTAATTACATTAATTGCCAATTCTTTTATTATTGTTTATGAATGTTAAAAAGTTGGCAAAATTTTACGAAAGTTTTGTCTGATGTCTAACAAACCTTTTTGTCTTTAACTCAGACTACCTTTCTTAATGAGTTGAAAGTTCTGTTCTGTGTTTTGGTTTTATAATATGCAACTTGCTTCAATCGTTCCATTTTAGTGCATCTTCTTGTTCTCCACCGTCTGGTCAGTTGGCGCTAGCATTACAGATGAAGGAAGGAGAAAGTTTGATTTCCTTCTTAGAGAACTGATTGATGTGAGTAGCTATGATTAATTATTTTTGTTATTATGAATGTTGATTTATATTTTCAATAAAGCAAATCATAGGTGCAAATGACTCAAGCCAAAAAGCAAGGAAGGCTAAACTCCTTTTGCTCATCAAGTTTGCGTCTTATGCTCAGCCTTCCCTCTAGAATAATTACCTACTCAGTACGTCTTGCTGAAGTTCCTTTTCATAAACATTCCTTATCAAACGCTTCGATTCTTCACCTCCAAAGTTTAATGTTTTTCTATTGTGTTTTTGAAGAGCTTAAATTCATTTGATCATTTATTACTTTAGTTATTAATTTCGCTGCTCTCTTTTTACAGGGACCACTTACTATCGAGTCTAAAACAGAGTTTCATATTCTCGAAATGGTTGATGCCCCACCAAGACCGTTTCTATGCCCCTTCCCACATCGGGGTAGTGTGTATGAGTACAGATTTATAAAAGAGGTATTTCATAGTTCATTACGCTACAGTGAGGTTTTCGTTACTCCAAGCTTTGTACAGTACCAGTTACCTTATTAGGAAAGATTGTTGCGTTTTCGAGACAATAGCAAGACTAATTATACTTTCCGGTCTTCAAAAGCGTTTCAACCCGGTCTAGAATAGATCAGGTCGTTATGATCTGCTTACTTTTAATACTGACAGACTTGCACTTCCTCACAAGTCCGGAGCAGTTTTTTAATGTGACCTAACAGAGGT
The DNA here is from genome assembly GCF_057945365.1 of Rhopilema esculentum. Lineage (NCBI taxonomy): Eukaryota > Metazoa > Cnidaria > Scyphozoa > Rhizostomeae > Rhizostomatidae > Rhopilema > Rhopilema esculentum. Next base: position 1,678,667 of record NC_142826.1, on the reverse strand, counting down.
CTTGCATTAACTTATGTCCTTTTTGATCGGAAACACTTTTTGAGTTGTGTTTGGAATAAAGAAAGAGTGATTTTCCCCTGTCATTATACAGGCTATCCTTCTTACCGTTCCATGTTCAGGCATTGTCCTTCTTACCATTGCATCTTACAATAGCGTTCGTATCATATGTACTGCTTATATATGTGCAACAGTTGACCACGAAAATTTGTCTGTAAAGGTGTAGGAACTGTGTTTGTTGCATCTAAATTAATTTTCAGTTTTACTTATAACGGTAAAAGTATATTTTTTATGAATGTACAATGCAATGTAAACATATTTAAAAGATTTTACCAATATCTGTGTTTATCGTTTAGGGAATGGGAAAATGGAGGCCATGGACCGACGAAATCAAAGATGCGCCTCCAATACCAAAGGTATCATTTAATATGACTGATGTTTCCAGTGTCTTCTTTTAGCATGTATAAGCATTCTGAAATCAAATAAATATATCAATTTTCTTTAAATATACAAACATTTTGTGTGCAAATATCGTTAAGCATCTGCAAGAGCATGATTGCATGATATCGTGGTAAAATTTCATACCATACTTCAGCAAATTTCATCCGACATTCCTCAAAATATAAAATGTTTGATAATGGCCAAGGATAAAGATAAAGTTATCTGTTATGCGGATTGAATAAAGCTTCCAAAGATAATTTTAGTGAAGCTTTTAAGGGCAAATTTTTTGTCAAAGCGAGGATTAACACTTTTCTGCACCAGTCAACAGCCCTAGTGCCCCAACAGACACTAAATGAAAACATTTTAGGATATGATTACATACAACTCTTCTTGTTGATTATTATCAAGTTGATATAAATTTTTATCCACGTTAGTTTTCATAGATGAGTGTATTTTAGTCTTTGCCATACTTGATTCCCACCTGTAATAGAAAGATATACCATTACAATACACATCCCATTTTCAAGCTCGGATTTCTACGTTATTTCTACCTTCCCTAGAGCTCTACATTCAACGAGATAATTGTGCCCACAATCGACACAGTTAGGTACACATACCTGATTAATCAGCTGATTACGCACGGAAAAGCTTGCCTTTTTGTTGGGCCGACAGGCACAGGGAAATCTGTTTACGTCACGGTTGGTTATGATCTTTATTATGTATTTTGATTTTTGGTGATAACATGCAGCGAACTTTTCTTTCTTAAGACCACTGATATATATTAGACAGTTTTGCTAGGCTAGCTAAATGATTTCTAATAGATTTTAAAGATACGAACAAGTTTCGTTTACAAAAAATGAGAAAGCCCCTCAGAATTTGATGTTTCCTCTGCTCTTTCTTTCGTCCACTATCATTCTTCAATTGTAAGCCGCCATATTTTTAGCATCCCCTTCCATCAAACACCGCTTTAATAGTGACAAAGAATTACTTATATAGTTGCCGCTTCTCCTTGTTGCGTTTTTTAAGTGTTATACTACATATTTTCAACAATTTAACGGCTACTTGTATATCAAACTATTGAATTTCTTCGAGGGTTTTTTTAAACTTCATCAAAGTCGTTTTGATAATTACAATTTATGTCGATATTCACGTGTTTGCTGAGTTATTCTGTAAACCACCTTTTGCAAAGTTTATATCATGAAGTTCCTAATTCTTATTTTGATTTTTCGTTAGGACTTCCTTTTGAAGAAGCTATCAGGTGACAAATACAAACCGTTGTTGATAAATTTCTCTGCTCAAACAACGGCGAAGCAGACACAGGATATAATCATGTCGAAATTAGATAAAAGAAGAAAAGGAGTTTTTGGCCCACCGCTTGGCAAAAAGACGGTTTGTTTTTTCATTTATTTAGAATTTTTTAGTTCGCAATTAGATTTGAAGAGAAAAATGGAAGTTTGCAAATAAGTTTGAAGTGCCTCATGGAACCACTGTGAAATAAATAAAATTATTCAAATTATCCTCAATGGTTTTAAATGTACGATATTCTGAAATTTAGAATGATTAGTGGAGGGTACCTTTAATTGCAACGTAAATAGACCGGTTTGAGAAGGTTGACGGGAAGAGCCAACTACTGTGAAATATACTTAGGAGGACTATAAAGAGAACGATATAGGAAACTTTAAGGTACAATTTTCACAATCAGGTAAAAGTAAGACCCCAAAATTTTAAGGTAAGGAATTTTGAAAAGTTAAACAAATCCAGGTTTTTTAATTATTTCTGTCATTTTTTTTATAGTATTATCTGTTTGGTTTCTTTGACGTCTTGCTGTTTCTTCTTGTTTATATGGTCAACTAACTAGTTCCAGAAGGCATCCAAACTTATAAAATCATTTTTATCCCTTTGTTAATTCATTCGTTTTTCATGCGTTAGCTAACATCTTTCATTATTAAATGTTTTGCAGATTGTCTTTGTTGACGATCTGAACATGCCTGCGCGAGAAACATACGGAGCACAGCCACCAGTAGAGCTCTTACGACAGTGGCTTGACCACAAGACTTGGTAGGTGTTTTCAAGACTGAATAATTATCTTCTCATATAAAACTATAAAATTTATACATCTGTTGTTATTAAACTGATTGTTCATCCATAGTTATCAGAAGAAACTTATCTTTATATCTTGTTCATATATCTATTCCTTTTTTCATATTTAATCAATTTCCTTTCACTTAGCTGTTATTTCAATTTTATTTGAACTTGAATAAAAGTAGGCCTATATAAAGATTCTTAAAATGTTCCAATCATTTTATGAAAATCTGAGAAATTCAGTTATTTGTTACCACCAAGCTTCGGAAGGTATTTTCATGAGAACTGTGCTTCTCGAACAGTGCCCTGGTCTTTCGTCTTGATGTAAATTACAGAGAGCAAGCGACTGTCCTCACTCTAAGTGAATGTTTGGTCATGGCGGGGACTCGCACCCCAGTCTCTTTGTTCTGTCGTCCGCCACCCTAACCACTGCACTACCCTCCCTCCTGGTATTCACTTCACTCAAGCAATAAATAAACTCCCTTTAAATTTACAGGTTTTCTAATTTTCATATTTTCTCTTAAGAAAACCTTTTTTGCCTGTGGTAGATTCATGGATTTTTTAATAGCAATTAACTAGCCTATCTCAAAGTTACGTTGACTTAAAATATTTCTATGCGATTTTACCCTGTTTGCTATTTTCTGTTCTCAAGGTATGACCTGAAAGATACATCTCCAATCCACCTTGTTGATGTCCAATTGATTGGCGCCATGGGACCACCTGGCGGCGGTCGTAATCCAGTCACGCCAAGATTCTTGCGTCATTTTAATAACATTACTATCAATGAATTTCAGGACAGAACCATGAGCAGAATTTTTGAACGAATAATGGAATGGCATTTAAATGCAAAGTAGGTTCAAATTTTATTAATTTTCTTCAGCATTTTTAAAAAGTTTTGATTTGAAATACTCCTTTGTGATAGCATAGATCATGAAAAGCTTTCCTTTTTGCAGGGGCTTCGCCAAAGAATTTCTTCCATCTGGACTTCGACTTGTGGCGGCAACAATGAATGTTTATAAAGCTTCTATGCTGAACCTGCTGCCAACCCCTGCCAAATCGCATTACCTTTTCAATTTGCGAGACTTTGCAAGGGTCATTCAGGGTTGCTTGCTATCAGCTCCAAATACGATACCAGACCAAGATTCACTGAAGAGGCTATGGACACACGAGGTATAATTTTTTAAAATACTCGATGTGTATGCATAGTGCATATGTGAAGCAAACAACTTCCATTCGAAAGAACACCTAGGCTCTAATATGATCCAAAGGGATTAATGTTCAAGAACATAGTTTCCAACCCCCAGTTGTATATTTCTTGATTCCCCGATATTCTAAGGAAAATGCAAATTTACAAACAGGCTTGTCTAATTTTCATCTAAGAAGATTTTAACATAACTTTTTTGTCATATAGCGATGAAATGAACTTAACTGCCTCAATCTTCTTTGAAATATTAGTACTTATTCGTTTTTCCTTCCAGGTTTTCAGGGTATTTTATGACCGTCTGGTTGACGATGGTGATAGGTCGTGGCTGACAAATCACGTGAAAGAAGTCGTGAACATCGATCTGAAATCTAACTTCGATCAGCTGTTTCTGCATCTGGATTCCAGTGGAAACGGGGAGGTGAGCGAGCACGATCTACACAGCCTCATGTACTGCGATTTCATGGACAGCAAAGCCGACCCAAAGCCCTACCTTGAGGTGAATGATTTGGACAAGCTGAGAAAGATTGTCGAGGGGTACTTGGATGAATATAACAACATAAGCAAAAAGCCAATGAATCTTGTTCTGTTCAGGTGCGTCATCTTTTCAATGTTATTCGGCTTTGTTCACAGTCAACTAGCAAATTTTAATTATATCAATATTGTCACAAATGGCTGATGGTAGTACACAGAGTTATTGAAAGATTAAAACACGCAATGTTGACGTCTTTTGGAAGCTTTCTGTTTTTTTCTATATCAAGTGAACTCCAAAAATAATTGATTTCAAGACACATGGTCTTTGACGTCATTAGAGGAGAACTTCCTTTACCTTAATAAAGCAAGACTTTTTCAAAGCGACTTTTTATGCTGTAAAATATTTGCTTTTTTCTAAGCCATTTTCAAATTTTGTACCGCCAAAAAATTGTTCAAATTCAAGGGCCTAAGATAAGGTCGTTTTATTTTAAATAACTTTTTATAATTGCTCGCATATCTTGCCTTGAATAAAAAAATTTCAAAAAAGGTATTTTTGCATTTGCTTTCCTTACTGGTCGGTATAACAGTATTTGATCCTGTTAGGCAATTTCAAATAAGGCTTTTGCCATCCATTTTTCAAAAATGTGATGCAATTTACGTGTTACCTAATGTAGTAAAGTGCCTTTTCAAATGAAACTTTCACTAAGTATGGCACAACTTGAAATTAAAACCGACCGAAAAAATTTTTTCAGAAGCGATCAACTTTAAGATGTATTACCAGAAAACTCTGGTTTATTTTACCACTTGTATTCTTCATATATAAATCGCTTTTTTTTAGGTTTGCTATTGAGCATGTATCCCGTATATCACGTGTTCTCAAACAACCACGTGGTCACTGTTTGTTGGTGGGCGTTGGCGGGAGTGGAAGACAGAGTTTGACCCGTTTAGCATCGCATATGGCTGACTACGACCTTCACCAGGTTTGCCTTATCTCATCATTTTCGTATTTCAAACTAAATCCAGGTACTGTTTTTTGCTGTAAGCGGTGTGGCTTTTGATAACATAGAGAAGGAGAAGCTTCTTTTTCTGTTTTTCCTTGCATTGGATGTGACATAGATAACTTTGATGGAAAAAAGAGTACCAGTTGCAAAACAATGGGCATAGATGACTTTTTCTCGAGCATAGATAAGTGTACTTCAAAATGACTTTGTGTATTAGCAAGCCAAATAAAGATACAATACAAACGAAAAAGCCGCCATTGTATAGACAGAAGGAGTTCGTTTTCTCTCTTGGACTCCATTGGTAATTTTTTTTAGGCTCGCGGCACTGATTGCTCAACTATACCGGTCTTGTGCTTGCGTTTTTCTGATTGGCCTATTTCGATCCACAACTGGGTATATATTTTCCATCGTGTTCTTTCGGAACCTTATTCTGACGTTTTATGCTCTGAGGAGTGTCAGACGAAAAAGCTTTTAGTATGTCGTAAAATGTTTGCTTTTTTCAAAGCCATTTTCAAAGATACAATACTTTGTTGCTGAATTTCATCTATTTATCTGGTTTTGTAGTGTTGCTTAAATACATGAAAAACAAAGTGAGCCCCCAGAGAAAACTATGTTTAATAAAGATTTAGTTATTTTCTGAAGTCCCCTGGCAATAGACTTCTTTGTATAAGCAACGGACGAATGCCTTTTTTTGGTAGGTGGAGATTACTCGTGGGTATACAAGCATAGAATGGCGGGAAGATCTCAAGAGAATACTGCGCAAAACGACAGAAGGGGAAGTCCCTGGAGTCTTCTTGTTTACTGATACTCAGGTATTCATTCGAGCACTTTTGCTATTGTAAACAATCACAAAGCACAAAACTAGAGTGTCCTAATAAAATAATATAAAAAATCAATCTTATTGAATAATTTCAATGAAACTTTGACGATTAGAGAGAAGGCTTAAAAAAATGATTCTATATATACTATGGTAGCATACTTCAATAAAAAAGTTTTATAATTGACATCTATTTTTCACGAACATTTTCCTTTCTATAATTTACAAGTTTATGTCTTTTTAAGACTTACAAGAGTCGTATTTTTGTAGATTAAAGAAGAATCGTTTTTGGAAGATCTTAATAATCTTCTTAATGCCGGTGAAGTACCGAATTTGTTTCCTTTGGATGAGCGACAAGAGATTTGCGAGAAGATGCGAATTATAGACAGGTTGGTCTAACTTGACTGTTTGGTTAAAATAACATATCTCCTCTTTCATTTTTGCTATATGAACTACAATTTGTTATATGTTTTATATAAAACTGTTTTATGTTTTATACAATTTGTTATTCTCATGTCTTTACTTATAATTTTTCTAGACAAAGAGAAAAATCTAAGCAAACTGATGGCTCACCGTTGGCATTATTCAATTTCTTTGTTGAGCGTACTCGTGAAATGCTTCATATCGTTCTGGCAATGAGCCCTATCGGTGATGCTTTCCGCAACAGATTACGAAAGTTCCCATCCCTTGTAAACTGCTGCACAATCGATTGGTTTCAGGTGGGTTTTCCATTTGGTATAAGTTTGAGTTTCCACGTGTTTGATGTATTATTCCGCCGATTGAAAATCTGAATTCGTTATAGCTTGTGTTATTGTGTCTCTGTTTATGCATTTTGCCTTTCTCAAGATTTTATTTTTCCATCTGAAAATTTCTTTTCAAATAAAGGCTTAATTTGATTAAGCAATCTCTTTGTTAATTTTGTAAAGATATTTGCTAGTATGACAGTCTTGTCTTGTAACCTTTTCTGATCACCAACAAAATCAATATCGAAAGGGTAAACCCATGTTTCGGCAACTGGCTAATATTTTATTGGGAATTATGCAGCCATCTAATATTCTTCAGCTCTGTTCGTACTCCATACCTGACCTTCTGTTTCTCTTCATACGTAGTCTTGGCCAGCAGATGCCCTCGAAGTGGTTGCACAGCGGTTTCTAGCAGAAGTCCACTTACCAGATGAAGTGATTGAAGGATGCGTACAACTGTGTAAAGAATTCCACATGAGCACACGTGACCTTTCCCAGCGATTTTGGAACGAATTGAAACGGCACAATTACGTCACCCCTACGTCTTATTTGGAGTTGATCAGTACTTACAAAACACTGCTTAGCAAAAAGCAAGAGTAAGTTTTTGCTTCTTCCATTCCTATTTTTCATTTGTTGTTATGATCCGCAATATTTATCATCCTTTTATGCTTTTAACTTCCTTCTTCTATGCGACCCTCTCAATGGCCTCAGTTACAAAATTTAAAAACCTTAGGATACCTCTAGTGAAAATGGGCTTATGTTTTTTTCAGTAAATGAAATTACAACCAACGATAATACAAGCTTTCTGCAGAATAAAAGTGGTAAAATTATTTAGTAGAATGCGGTGAAAGCAATATGAAACTCTTGACTAACCTACAGCTGCGTTTCAGTTTAATTTTCCGCTTTTGAAGCTGCATCTTCCTTTGCAGCTGTATCCTCCAGCTCTTTTGCAGCTGCACCCTCCAGGTTTTTTCCAGTTGCATTCTATTGCTCTCTTGCAGCTGCACCCTCCAGCCCTTTTGCAGCAGCATCCTCCAGCTTCTTTGCAGCTGCATCCTCCAGCTCTTTTGCAGCTGCATCCTTCAGCTCTCTTGCAGCTGCATCCTCCAGCCCTTTTGTAGCTGCATCCTTCAGCTCTCTTGCAGCTGCACCCTCCAGCCCTTTTGCAGCAGCATCCTCCAGCTCCTTTGCAGCTGCATCCTCCAGCTCTTTTGCAGCTGCATCCTTCAGCTCTCTTGCAGCTGCATCATCCAGCCCTTTTGTAGCTGCATCCTTCAGCTCTCTTGCAGCTGCACCCTCCAGCCCTTTTGCAGCTGCATCCTTCAGCTCTCTTGCACTTGCACCCTCCAGCCCTTTTGCAGCTGCATCCTTCAGCTCTCTTGCAGCTGCACCCTCCAGCCCTTTTGCAGCTGCATCCTCCAGCTCTTTTGCAGCTGCACCCTCCAGCTCTTTTGCAGAAGCATCCTTCAGCTCTCTTGCAGCTGCACCCTCCAGCTCTTTTGCAGCTGCATCCTCCAGCTCTTTTGCAGCAGAATCCTCCAGCTCTTTTGCAGCAGAATCCTTCAGCTCTTTTGCAGCAGCATCCTCCAGCTCTTTTGCAGCCGACCCTCCAGGTTTTTTGCAGTTGCATTCTATTGCTCTCTTGCAGCTGCACCCTCCAGCCCTTTTGCAGCAGCATCCTCCAGCTCCTTTGCAGCTGCATCCTCCAGCTCTTTTGCAGCTGCATCCTTCAGCTCTCTGGCAGCTGCACCCTCCAGCCCTTTTGCAGCTGCATCCTCCAGCTCTTTTGCAGCTGCACCCTCCAGCCCTTTTGCAGCTGCATCCTTCAGCTCTCTTGCAGCTGCACCCTCCAGCCCTTTTACAGCTGCATCCTTCAGCTCTCTTGCAGCTGCATCCTCCAGCTCTTTTGCAGCTGCATCCTTCAGCTCTCTTGCAGCTGCACCCTCCAGCCCTTTTACAGCTGCACCCTCCAGCCCTTTTACAGCTGCATCCTTGAGCTCTCTTGCAGCTGCATCCTCCAGCTCTTTTGCAGCAGAATCCTTCAGCTCTTTTGCAGCAGCATCCTCGAGCTCTTTTGCAGCAGCATCTTCCAGCTCTTTTGCAGCAGAATTCTTCAGCTCTTTTGCAGCTGCATCCTTCAGCTCTTTTGCAGCAGCATCCTCCAGCTCTTTTGCAGCAGCATCTTCCAGCTCTTTTGCAGCAGAACTCTTCAGCTCTTTTGCAGCTGCATCCTTCAGCTCTTTTGCAGCAGCATCCTCCAGCTCTTTTGCAGCAGCATCCTCCAGCTCCTTTGCAGCTGCATCCTCCGAGCCCTTCCGCAGCTGCATCCTCCAAACCCTTTTGTAGCTGCATCCTTCAGCTCTCTTGCAGCAGCATCCTCCAGCTCTTTTGCAGCAGCATCCTCCAGCTCCTTTGCAGCAGCATCCTCCAGCTCTTTTGCAGCAGAATCCCCCAGCTCTTTTGCAGCAGTATCCTCCAGCTCTTTTGCAGCTGCATCCTCCGAGCCCTTCCGCAGCTGCATCCTCCAAATCCTTTTGCAGCTGCATCCTCTAGCTCTTTTATAGTTGCAGCCTTTTCCTCTTGTGCTTTGAACTGGTATAAGTGACCATACTTAGCTGTTACTACTTATGAGGCACTGTGTTGAGATTTGTTTGTTGTTCTTAGTTTTGTAAAGAACGTATAGTAGTTATTGTATTTGCATTTTGCATACAGTTAATTGCATTGTTACTTTTGTAGAGCTGTGATGAAACAAAAACAGCGGTATGAAGTCGGCTTGCAAAAGTTAGAGTCAGCTGCCTCACAGGTAACCTTAATGTGCCTCTTGTTTATCCTGATATAACTAGTTCGCATAGTTAATATCATTATTTGGAAAACAATTCAGACTGTTGGGGTTTTCCTTTAAGATTTCCCATTCCTTCCCAAGTCTTTGTTAGCTAAACACTTGGTGAACCGTTTTCCATGCACTTGTGTGTTTCTTTTATTTCCTGCTGTTAAAGCTTTTTTGAGCTTTTTTATTTTTTCTTTATGAAAAGTTAAATTTTTAAGTTACAATCATTGCGATCCAGAATTGATTCTTTTAATACGTTTGAGGTAGACAAAAGCAAAAAGTTTAAATGTAACTGCATACCCAAGCACCTTGCAGCTGTTGTTAAAGAGCTGTATGGACTTGTATTGCCCTATAGGTATCAGGAACTAGGGTATCTCAGCTGTACCATTCGGTTTTAGAGGAGCTAGCCAATCTAGCTGGACTTAGTAGCACCTTTATTCAAAGCTAAGCTATTTTGGCTAGATATGAATTAATATGGTGATCAGCAACTTTCATTATTCTGAATTCTGCCTTGTTTTTAGGATTCTTGTCATTTGCTAAAGATCTTCAAGTATTTATACCAGCAATTGTTTTGACATTCTAGGTTGCTGGCATGCAGGTTGAGCTAAAGGAGTTGCAGCCACAGCTCGTTCTTGCCAGTAAAGAGGTCGATGAAATCATGAAAGTTATCGAAAAAGATTCTGTCGAGGTTGCTAAAACAGAAAAGGTTAGTTAGCCTTCCGTGAGTGTTAAAGATGGGTATGTTGTAATCAATTTTTGCAAAAGGAAGCTTTTATTATCTGTACAAAAAGGACAATGTGCTTTTTATTACCAAATATATTTCAGCTGCAAATCATGGCTTTTGCACAAAACAACTGGATTTTTTGGCTGCAAAAAAGTGCGAACTTTGTGTAGATGCTTTCCACCTGTAGTTGCCACTGTTATGTTTTGTTGAGAATCTATCGTTGTGCTTTTGGCCATAAAATCTCTCATTGTATTACTCTTCCTATTAGAAACCGTAGATGCTGATGCGAATCAGAAATCTTGTCTTGAATTCATGTTTGCGGTGTAATAGAATATTAACTAAAACCTTTTCTTCAGATTGTTAAAGCGGACGAAGAAATAGCCAACGAGCAGGCGCGTGCAGCTCAAGCAATTAAGGATGAATGTGACCGTGATTTGGGTGAAGCACTGCCGATCCTTGAGGCTGCTCTCTCCGCCCTTGATACGCTAACGAGCAACGTAAGTTTGTTTGTTTGTTGTCTTTTGTATGACTGATCAGAATCACCCTCTCCTTATAGTTAGAATTTAATATCTCTGGTACTAAAATATATACGGTCCAACTTTGAAATGGAAGGAGAAAGAGAAAGGTAGATGTTGTAAAGGGTTTGTCTCAACAGACCTAAAAAATTTCTTCAATAAAATGGACATAGAGTCACACATGACTTATTAAAATTTATTTTGTTTAACGAGGACTCGGTAAAATTGATTTTGGTTACTTTTATCATTTTTAGAAATGAGATCTTGGTTTGTTTCCGATCTGATAGATGACCATATTTTTAGAATTGCAACAAGTTGTGTATGTGAAATGCATATATGTGAAATAAAATGCGAAACTGACCCCCCTTTTAGTGTCAGCAATACTTTAAAGAACTACCAAAACTGTCACTAGAAAGTTGTCCTTTCCGCCTCTTGAGATGTTGCGATATGCCCCAAAAGTTAGGCACGCGTATGCCAAGATTATAAGCTATTATAATGTTTTGTAGGATATTACCATCGTGAAGACAATGAAGAGCCCTCCAACCGGTGTTAAAATGGTCATGGAGGCAATTTGCATCCTTAAGGGTGTCAAGCCTGACAAAATACCCGATCCTAGTGGTTCAGGTTTGTCGAAATTCCAATCCGATTTGTTTGAATATTTTTTCTTTTCATGTATTCAGCTCTCATGATTTTCTCATGATTCCCAAATTTGTCGACTTTTGCGGTAGGATAACTATCGCATCTTGTGATATTTGAGATGAAATTCAACTGATTTATCTATAAGTAATCAGCAGAAATTTCCAACCAAGATATATCGCCAATTGAGTACCAAAGACTCACTCGCCATTGATATTGCCAAAATTTTGTAAGTCCATTTGTTAAATCACATTCAACCTTTGGAGAAAGAGTCTATCTGCAAGAAAAGCTTGTAAACTTTCTAAGAAAAATTCGAGTTTAATTTTGTGATTCTTATGGTAATAAACTATTTATCACTTACTATTTGATTCCAATTTGTTCACCAGGTAAAAGGATAGAAGATTACTGGGGAGCTTCCAAAAGATTGCTCGGAGACATGAAGTTTCTGGAATCACTGCGATCGTATGACAAGGTACGTTATACTATCTATTTTTAGGACAAAACCGTTTGTAGGCCATATTTTGTAATAATGACCAAAAATATAAAAATTTGAATTCTACTGTCTGAATTGAAACTCTTTGTCAATTAGGCATTTCGCCCATGTTCAATTTCAGTTTTTCGTGATTTCAGATTTCACAGAAATTTTGATAATAACATAGTGATAAAACATCATATAAATACAAGATTTCTGCAATTTTCTGACTGTGGTACTGTTTTCTTTGCAGGATAACATATCTCCAAACATAATCAAAGTCATCAGGACAACGTATTCCAGCAACCCTGACTTTGTTCCAGACAAGATCAAGCAAGCATCAACTGCTGCAGAAGGCCTCTGCAAATGGGTTCTCGCAATGGATTCTTATGACAAGTAATTACCTCTTACTAATAGCCATCTATCATTATCATTCACTATCATTATAATCATCATCACCAACATCATCCTCAGTCTTCATAATCATAATCACTTGTGTGATCAATGATAAACGTGATAGAGAAATGATATAATTATGATCATTGCGTGAACACGTTCTTGTTTTCTCGTTATTTTAGAGTAGCCAAAGTCGTTGCACCTAAAAAGGAAGCCTTGAGGGCTGCTGAAGCTGAACTAGCTGTGGCAATGGAAGTGAGTTATTTTTTTATATAACCAACTATAAACCATTAGCTTAGTACTAAGTGGTTGACTGTGTATGACTTATATTGTGTCTCAAACAAAAACTGTTCTCGCATCCCGAGTAGAGCTAGTAATAAAAAATTCATATTCAGTCGTTATTAAGGATCTTTCTAGCAAAGTAGATGTAACTTTCGCTGTGTAAAAATGCTGATAAAATATATTAATTTAAGGATCACATATTAATTCTGTTTTGCACGTGCTGCTTAATATCATGCGTGCTAATTTTGAAGTTTTTTATACTTTAAATGAGATCTTGCACAACTAGATATTTTTTCTTTTTATACTGAAAGGAGGTAGCTATCCTGTTACAGGCGCTATATGCGTTTCGTTGGTATGTGAATCTGTATTGCTATGAACTTCTAGAGGTCTTTTTGACACTTGACTTGTATTTTCTTCAGAGTCTTGAAAAGAAGCGTGCTGTTTTACGTGAAGTCCAAGACAATCTCGCCAAACTGCAAGAAAAGTTTGAGGCAAATACCCGAAAGAAAGAAGATTTAGAGAAACAGGTATTTTTTATTTCGAACTTTTTTGATATTTTGATTAATCGATACTGTGTCGATTTTCTTTTTCTCATTCTCTTTCTTGATTTTAGAGATTCTTTTTTTAGAATTTTAGTACCTTTCTTTATGAAATCTTCTTTTTGACTTTTTTCTTGGACCCAAAATATTTCTTGGGACCCTTGATCCAATACCCCCCCCTGCCCCCCTTGTATAGTGAATGGGATAAGAGGTTAAGGCAATGCTCGCTGGAAATGTTACGAATTTTTATCTTTTAAATCATAGGTTGATCTATGCACTAAGAAACTAGTGCGTGCGGAGCAGCTTATTGGTGGCCTTGGAGGAGAAAAAGACCGCTGGAGCAAGATAGCAAAAGATCTAGGACTGTTGTACGACAATCTCGCAGGCGATGTCTTGGTGTCTTCAGGGGTTGTTGCATACCTCGGTGCATTTACGTCATCATATAGACAGGTCAGTGTTAGGATGTAAAGGGCTTTACATCTGTTTTTGAATTGTTCAACAGATACATACTTTGTTGTAAAGATTGATCATTATTTTAAGCGGATTGATTCTTCTGTATGTCTTGAAGCATGGAGGGCTGTTTAATGCAAATCGTTTTTTAATTGGGGTTCTAGGCTTCATTATATAAACAAAATATAGGTTCAGATCAATATTCCTTCTTTATTGAAGGAGACAAGATATTTCAATTTATGATGTACTTCTTTGTATTTTTATTCAGTTTTTCCCTGTGCTTCCCTATTGTTTATATCCTTAGTGAATCTTTAGGCACCGTTTATACAGACTAAAATTATCCAGCTGGTCACTTATCATGGAGTATTGATATAGAATAGCTCTGGTGAACGAAGAAATTCTTTTTACAGGAGCAAGCAGCGATGTGGGTGAAAGACTGCAAGAAATTTGGTGTCTTGTGCTCAGATGAAGTCTCTTTGACCAGCACACTCGGTGACCCTGTGAAAATCAGGGACTGGAACATTGCGGGATTGCCAACTGACAATTTCTCTATAGAAAACGGCATCATTGTAGGGTATGTTTTTTCTGAATCCCCTTTGTTTTGTCAGCAGAATTTCATTAAATTTCAGGTACTTTTTGAAAGTTTTAATGTAGACAGAAGGAGTTCGATTTCATCCTAGAACTCCTTCTAATTGGGCAACCTTAAAAGTTAAGTGCTTGCGTTTCGACTGGCCTATTTCAATACACAATTGGGTGAATATAGATATAGAGTTTTCGATCTATATTCTGACGTCTTATACTCCGAAGTTGTTTGTCTTTATTTAAATTTTACATATAGATTTTGTAATTACCATGTTCTTATCCCCTGTTACAGAAATTCAAATCGTTGGCCACTGATGATAGATCCACAAGGACAGGCGAACAAGTGGATCAAAAACATGGAAAAGAAGAACCTTCACGTGATCAAATTAACCGATCCTGATTACACGAGGACGCTCGAAAATTGCATCCAGTTTGGGGCACCGGTTGGTTTCTTCTAGCTATCAATACATTGCGTTTAGACCAAGCCTTGTCGCAGGGAATGGGGGCACCAGTTTTTTACCTTGAATCTTATAAGGATATTTGTTTTTTGTTACTTGCCTAGTTTTTCGAGCTTTTCTTTGTTATGATAGTTTCAAAGTTTATCATCGACTATTATTTTTGTTTTATGGTACTATGCTATACCATGCCATTAAAGATGACGTTTCACTAGGATATTTGTGTTCTGATTTTTAAGTTGCACCTTATTTCAAGCAATCAACTCTTTTTAGACTTTCGAAACTAAAAGATTATAGAACGTTTTCAAAAACATGGAAAATATTTTGTGATTAATCCTTACCCTTGTAAACTGAGCAGCATTGTTGCAGTGTACTCAAATTGCATCTTCGCTTCCATAGGTTCTTCTAGAGAATATCAACGAAGAAATAGATCCAATTCTGGAGCCTCTGCTTCTAAAACAAGTTTTCAAGCAAGGGGGGTCTATTTGCATCAGGCTTGGTGACAGCACGATTGAATATTCAAAGGACTTCAGGTTTGCGAGCACTTGACTCTCTTTTTCTTTTTTAAGTTAAAAAACGATATAATGTTTTTATAAAGCATTATAAAAACATCAAGCAGCAGTAGTTACTAGCTTTATTATTTTAACTAGGAGTGTCCTTTGGTTCTTCTCTTATGCACCGTAAATTAGCAGAATCTACAAAATGGCATTTTGAAAATGTCATTGAATTCTGAATACTTGAAAGCTAAATACTTTCGTAATTATTTTCTTCTCTTTTACTGAACAGAGGCTCTAATGACCTTCGATACACCAAAAGCCATAAGTGTGAGGGGTTTTATTATTCATTAAGATTGCGTTGTAAGATTTGCCAATGGATTTGCTGGTAGACTCTCTCAAAAGCCATTTGATAATAAAACATGCTTTTTCTTTCTCAAGCCATTTGATAACAAAATTGTTAGTTCATCAACTATGGTTCCTAACACAATGGTCCATGTAATTTATTTAGAATTATATATTTAGCTGGTAACGAAATGAGAATTAATACCAGTGATTTATTTTCTATTTTTCAGATTCTACATGACAACAAAACTACGAAATCCACATTACCCGCCTGAAACTGCTGTTAAGGTAAGAGTAACATCATTCTTTACCAAAACTTTTTGTTTCATACCCCGTCTTACATTTTTGTGCTTATCCGGCTATAATGTATTTCTAATGTCTTGGTAGACCACAAGAAATCCACATTTCGATCCACAACTGTGTATCTATATTTCCTAGCGTAGAGTTTTCGATCTATGTTCTGACTTTTTATACTCGTCAGTTTCAAGAGAGTGTCAGACGAAAAGCTTCAGTTTTTTTCAAAATTTTTGCTTTTTCAAGGCCATTTTATATTTTCGTACCACCATGAATAGATTATAAATTGTTTGTGCATCTGTGTTACTACGTCAATGCGAAAATCTTTGGTATTGCAAGATTTATGCTTGGTAAATTATTGCTATAAATTTCCCTATTTGATGCTCAAAGAACGGTAAAAAGTTGCCTGTCCGAATTCTTCAAACAAACATTTGATAAAAACGAACAGTAACTGAATGTTTGAATCGCAGGTAACACTTTTGAACTTCATGATAACCCCCGAAGGCCTAGAAGATCAGCTCCTTGGCATTGTCGTGGCACGTGAACGACCTGAACTGGAGGAAGAGAAGAATTCCCTCATCTTGCAAAGTGCAGAAAATAAGCGGCAGCTTAAAGAGATTGAGGACAAGATCTTAGAGGTTCTTTCCTCATCTGAAGGAAATATTTTAGAAGATGAAACAGCAATTCAGGTGTTGTCATCGTCTAAAACTCTGTCTAATGAGATCGCTGAAAAACAGGTACTACAAACCTTTATGAAATTTCAATTCGAGAGCACCGGCAGCTGATTATTTTAAGTACGGTGTGATTGATCATTTTACTGTCTTTGTACTTTTGTATGCAATTACTTTAACGACGACTATATTTCATCTTCTTTTTAATTCTTTTTTAACGACGAAGATGTATATGAATAAAATTCCTCTTTTGTAAACCGTAACCGCGAAACTTTGTAACATGCATAAAAAAGAAAACATTTGATATTTAAAACACGGAAGTGTACATCAACCTATATAAGCTCAATGGGTAATTGGCCACGTCTGTTTTATCAAATAACAATCTCTTTAATTCGTGTTTGATAAATTATCTGATGCTAGAACAGTAAGTTTCATAGAAATATCGAATTCTAAAATGATAGCTCAGGTCTAAAAGGTCATTTATGAAAGAGTATTTTCATAAATTAAAAAGAAAAACATTTTTGGCTTGACGAGCTCTTTGCATGTTTTCTAGAAAATAGGAAACTTTCCACGAGACTCTCGTCTTCTTGTATATCAGTTGGTATAGATACGAACGTCACTTAATCGAAAGCCGGCAGACATTATTTTTGTGACTCAAAGCGAGTGTTCTTATCTTTTCCAGGCCATTGCTGAACAAACCGAAGCAAAAATCGACGAGACTCGAATGAGATATAAACCAATTGCTATCCACTCCACCGTGCTCTTCTTCTCCATTGCTGATCTAGCGAATATTGAGCCGATGTACCAGTACTCTCTTGCCTGGTTCATTAATTTGTTTATCAGCTCGATAGACAACTCAGAAAAAGCTGACGATATTGATCAAAGGTATGCATTCATCATTCCTTCGGAGGGGTGACTTACTTAGTTTCCCAATATAAAGCAAATGGCATATCTTCCCCTTTTTGATGTGAATTAAGATACAGGTGCACAAACTAAGGTGCTCTGTTTTCATCATTATCCAAAGATTCGTGTTATCTAGATGTTTGCAAAGGCGATTGGATATCATAAAGTGTCTCGTTAGGCTCACCATTCTTGATCAACCTCTCCATGATCAACCTGGTCAACCGCTTACGAAATTCATAGTATCATTTTTCTTAATTGTATCTTAAGATTTCGTCGGTCTGGTTCAACAAATCGCCAAAAGCAAAAAAGTCTGTCATTAAGCGTATACGCAAGCTGACTAAATGGAGTTTGCCACCAGAACACAATATAGACCTACCAGAACACAAAGGGAGTGGGACCCAAAGGGCTAGATACTTTTGATCACGAACTGTTTTCACCCATAACCATCCCCTTGTATTGGTAAAAAAATCGTCCAGCGAATTCTCTTAAGTGTCCATTCCGCCCTTTATTTATGCGAACCTAAAATAGATGTGTTAACGGCAAATGACAACGAATTTAACTTGGTTGGTTCCTTGAACAGATACAATTTTTTTATCGCAGAAATATTTCAGTCTGTTCCACCAGTACTGGAACACATAAAAATGTAAAAGTCACTTTTCAATACTGAGTCATCTCGAGTATTTCGTAACTGCTCGATAATCTTAGTGCTCGATTTTTATAAAAGGTTTCTATATGTTTGCAATTTCTGCAAATTTGTTTTATTGAACTATTTTAGGATGTTGATGGCTGATATAATTTTTGGAAAAGCAGAAATTGTGTTGATAGCCTAAGCGAACATTTTTCCCAGAAATCGCAAGATTTTATGACTAATTTGTATCTCTAAATATTCTGTTTCATCTTTATCGACAGACTAAAGAACTTGAAAGACCACTGCACTTATTCTCTGTACTGCAACGTTTGCAGATCGTTATTTGAAAAAGACAAGGTAGTAATCTTCTCGCGATTACACATTTTCATTCAAAAACATGCTTGTTTGCAAAATTCTGACAGTGTTCGCATCTGCGACTGTGAAATTTTTGCAAAAAGTAGTTTGTGTAACATCTTGACTAGAAATATGTCCTCCTTCATCCTGTGATAAATATCCTTATTATCAGCTGTAATCATGTTTCTGATGTCATGCACCACGTGTTGTCGTTCGATTTAGTGGCTTTCTTCCCAGTTATGTAACGAGCATGCACTAGAAGGCCCCTTCTACGTAATTTAGTGTGAGAATGATTTGTCTATTTGATTGAGAACGCCTTAGCAGAAAATCGAGATTGTAAAACATAATTACCAAGCAAACAAAAATTTGAGCCTCGATCATAAGAAATATATTCATGTAAGTCCCCATTGATTCACATCTCCAATTAACGAAAAGCATTTGTTCCACAATTTTTCTCTCGCGCTCGATGTTTGGTATAAACTTCCTCTAAAAAAAATTCCCTTAAATAGAGAGCATCTCTGATCCCTTAGATGTCCGAAATATGAAGGTTTCATGGGAACTATTGACATTATTCTTTCTCTAGCTCAGCTTTCTACCCGAATCGTCATCTAAATGTATGCTTGATTATTGCCATAATCTAACTTTTATACTCTGAGTGGGGCCTTTAGCGGTAACAAAGGCTTGTTTGGATGTATCCCTGGTATAAAAATGTCTTGTGCAGAAGCTTGAAGCACGCTTATCATTGATTTGAAAGTCATCCTGTTCAGGTTTCACTAAGAGTTGTATGTTTATGCTTCACTGTTTGTCTTTGACTCCCTTTTAATCGTTTTATTTATTCACATTGCTAGCTGCTCTTCTCCCTGTTGCTCTGTGTCAATCTACTGAAGCATGACCATGAAGTCGAAGAACTAGAGTGGCGCTTTCTACTTACAGGAGGTGTTGGCCTTGACAATCCCCACACAAACCCTGCAAGCTGGCTACCCAAGCAATCCTGGGACGAACTCTGCCGTCTTGATGAACTGCCAAGGTCTGTCACTGTCGTATACCCTGCATGTATGCCCTGCTTTTGGTCTCGTGTAATACAGCTCGTAGTCCGCAGCTGACCAGTGGCAAAATAGAATATTTTGCTTCCGATTATTTAGATTTTACTTCAACTAGTTTTTTCAGCTCGAGCATCTTGTCTTTCTTGTTGATGCTAAAAAAAGTTTTCAACTTGCAGTCTAATTTTATCGAAACTAACTTCATTTCACCGATACAATCTTTGTTTAGATTTATTTTGATTCGATCAAGATGAAACAAAGAACAGTTAACGTTATTTTTTGGAGGCAGCTTTTGTCCTCTCATGGCCCATTTTTTCTTTTATTTTGCCTTGTTCTGCGGTTACGTATACTTTCTGAGTTGGACAGGAAACATTTTAAACTTAATTTGACTAAGGCATCAAATTTTCTAGCCCTCGACACCTCTCTTTTTCTTGTATTGTATTTTTCATATAAGATTGTCGAAAATCTAATTTTCAATCAATTTCATGAAAATTTATTTTTCCAAATAAAAAGACTGAGAATGTGTTCTAGATTTAATGGCATAAGAAAGAAATTCCCAGCTTACAAAGATGGATGGCAAAAGATTTATGACAGCAACGTGAGGAACATTTGATTTTCAACGACTCTTAGCTCTAGCATTTTCTTTTATCACTCCAATTTCCTGCTTGAAATAATCGCTTTCGGCTCTTGCCCACTGTGACGTCTCACAACAGTCAAATCAATCTGGTGTTGCTAGTCAAGCTAACTGCATGTTTTAATTCAACTTGAGTATATTGTGGCTCTCTGTAGTGCTTTCACTGTACAAAAATTGCTTGGGATTGAAGAAATCAAATGTATAATGAGAAATGCTTTTTAGGAGCCACACCACGAGGAGTTGCCGGGAGAATGGAACGAGAGGCTCGAGATGTTTCAGAAGATGCTGGTATTGCGTTGCCTCCGACCGGATAAGGTAAGATTAGTTATACCGGATTTCATTGATAGAAAATGAACCGTTCTCTAATTTGAGTACCGTTAGAGTTATGAACCGGTTTGGCATTTCGAACCACAACTTGATTTTTTTTATCAGAATTTAGTAAAATCTTCCACAAAATTTTGAAATGTGAATTCAATATCCACTCTTTTTTCTCACTTAGTCTGCTATCTTTGGTAAAAAATGTTCAGTTATTTTTTGCTGTAATCCTGTCACCGTACTCATGTTCTTTGGCTTTGTTCTCGTTCCGTAGATTGTCCCTGCTATTCAAGAGTTTGTCACAGCCAAGTTTGGGAAACATTACATCGAACCACCCCCCTTCGACCTCGCCAAATCATTCAATGACTCAAGCAGCACCGCACCAATCATCTTTGTTCTATCACCTGGATCTGATCCAATGGTTTCCCTGCTTAAATTTGCTGATGATCAGGTAAAATAACCTTTCTACCCTGGATTTTATATCAGCAATGTTTGCATGAACAAAATGAATCAAGGCAGTCGTATTTTTCACGATTAACCACATAAGGAGTCACATAAGGAAACAAAAAGTCGATGTGCCATTCAAAATTTATCGCAACCCACACAAAAAATATCACTTTGAGGTCTTATTGACTCCTTAAGGTTACTTTCACAAGGCTTCATAATCCTATTTTATGTTTGTTTTTTGGGTAGTTTATTGGTAGTTTTGTGAGGTATTGTCCCTTGGGCTTTGGTTTCAGAATCATTTGTCAAATATTTGTGGAAGTAGTGACATGCTGTTGTTGGCCGTCCTCAAAACGAATTAACTTTTTCACTTAGCAAGAGGTCTTCATTTGCAGATACCCCGTAAACATCAACCCAGATTCAGTGATGCAGTTTTGACAACAACAGAAAAAAATTCTCATAAACCCACATTTTTAATCTTATAAGATTCCTACATTATACACAATAGTTTTGGTTGATTATTTCATAGATTAATAGATAAGGCCATTTTCAATGTATCACTGTAAAATCGCTATCAAGGTAAGTCACTCTGGGTAAAGCTTTGAGAAGAGAAGCAGGAGGTGCTGATCATGGGAATTCTAACAAAGTAGAGTTTCTTTTACAGGGTTTTAGTGGATCAAAGCTCAGCTCCTTGTCACTCGGACAGGGCCAAGGACCCATTGCATTAAAGATGATAGAGAAAGGCGTTCGTGAAGGGACATGGGTCGTGTTGCAGAACTGCCATCTTGCTGTCTCTTGGATGTCGACGCTCGAAAAAATCTGCGAGGCTAGTTGATCTTACAGACTTTTTTTATTTCTTTCATTTCTAACCCCAAAACGTCATTATTTATTAAATGTCCTTTTTGTAGGTTTTCAAAGAATTATTAGCAGGCTAACTCCTGATCAGTGATGCTTAACCGCATATGCAGCTACGCACGTATACTGCATCTGTTAACATTAACGTAATTGGCTCCTTGATTTTTCTAACCATTTTGAATTTTTACATTTCAGGAACTGAACCCAGAATCTACTCATCCGGACTTTCGTCTTTGGTTGACCAGTTACCCATCTCCTCATTTTCCGGTCTCGGTCCTTCAAAACGGAGTCAAATTAACCAATGAACCACCAAAAGGCTTGCGATCCAATATTTACCGGTCATATCTCAGCGATCCTATAGCTGATCCTGACTTTTTCTCCAGCTGCAAAAAACCGGTAGGATGTAAATAGTAACTTTTTTTACTACGCCCCATTTTCCTGCTCTAAAATTTAAACGCCATTCAGTGTTTTCCTAAGTTAAGTAATTTGATACGTCAGTGTATTTTCTGTTCATAGCTAGAAGCACCATGCATGTGTTTACATTTATTTACGAAATAAATATATTGAAGTCTTTACTTTTCGTTTGTGATCAATATTCCTAGTTTGTTATGCTCATCCTCCTCCCCCGCCCTCCCCCCCTAGTGCAATTTAAGAAATTTCCGAGTAATATGTTCGGCGTTTCATTCTATCTGGCTTCTCAATCCTGAATATTTTTTTGACGTAATCAACTTGCTAGATTTTCACATTTTTGTCGCAAATTTCGGATGTTCCGTCTGACTTTCTTAGTTATTTTCTCATTCAACAGCAAGCATTCAAAAAGCTTCTCTTTGGCTTGTGTTTTTTCCATGCCTTGGTGCAAGAAAGACGAAAATTTGGGCCTTTAGGCTGGAATATCCCGTACGAGTTCAACGAAACCGATTTGCGTATCAGCGTGAGGCAGCTTCATATGTTCCTTGACCAGTATGACGTAAGTAAAGATAAGTTGATTTCGGTCCTCATTTGAAGAATTTCTGGTTTTGAAACTTAAGTCTTATGTTTTGCAAAACGATATTAAACCGGTTTGTTTTGTGGGGAAATTAAAATTACCTTGTTGGTTTTACTTTTAGTTATCACTTTTACAAATATTTCTGATATAAGATGCTTGTTAAAAGATTTCCCACCTTTCTTGTTGACCATTTTCCCCGTCTACACTGAATTTCGAAAGTTTTTCGTACTAATTGCTATATAAAAGTATTCGCACTAATTTTTTAATGCTATTTCTAAATGTCTATAAAAAGATAGTTCAAGCTATTTTCAGATTTTGACAAAAGGTTTACAGCTCAAAATTTACATCTCGAAGGCAAGCTCCATTACACCCATTCTGATTCGATTGACCCTTGCTCAGAATACCTTTTTAAAACTTTTAAACAATTGGTTGCTGTTTTCCCAACAAATTATTACTAAAAAGTTACCAGAATGATTTTATATCTCTTCGTTTCCTATTACCTGTATTTCCTGTGTTATATAAACTACAAAAACTTCAATCCTTTAAACTGACTTTTGTTTCAGGACGTCCAATACGCCGCTCTCAAATACTTGACTGGTGAGTGCAACTATGGTGGCCGCGTGACAGATGACAGGGACCGGAGAACCTTGCTGACCGTTCTTGATTCATGTTATTGCAGCGAAATTATAACCGAAGAGAAGTATCTCTTTTCTCCAAGCGGAAAATACTTTGCCCCACCTGATGGAGATGTAAGCTATTCACCTCAACAGTTATCTGCCCAGTGTTGGCGCTCTTTTTATGAACCTCCATGATCCATACTACGTTTTGTCCTTCAAATGCTTTGAGCTATTAACCTGAAAAAAATGTTGTTCCGTATTGCGTTATTCATGTCTTTGAAGCAGAGCTGTACTGCTGAGGAAAGAGCAAGAAAGAGCTCTCACAAAACAATTTGCACGAACTCGCTGCTTTTGGCAATAACAAGGGGGCCTCTTTGATTCTGTACTCATGCTTTGAAGGTTGATTGGAAATTGGATGCATTTTTTAATGGAAGATTTCCCAGTTGCAGATTTTTGCATGTTATCTTTTGCCTTCGTTCACCATGGCCGATTGCTTCATTATAAGCATGAAATTCTTTATCTATTAAAGTTTAGGTGACTGGTGTGCATCGAGAAAAGCCATGACTTCAACCAATATATTTTATAATCAATGAATAAGAGAAGAATGTAGTTTAATTATAACTCTAATTGAAAACTCAATGTTTCATTATCTTAAATATTTGACTGAATGGTCTCTCTGGTGATATACTTGAAATAACCTATTGCTTTCCAACTCAACGTTAATCTTCTGAAAATCGATGCTTTATTAATATATAAGAAATGTATTTAGCAACTTGATGACCTTTTTGATGTTTTGAAATGTTTTTTCGACAGTATGAATCGTATACAGATTACGCCAAATCACTGCCAATCATGACCCACCCTGAGGTTTTTGGCATGCATGCAAACGCAGACATAACCAAGGACCAACAAGAAACCAATTTGTTGTTTGACAGCATACTTTTAACGCAGGTAAGAAATTAGTTGTTAATGGAGCCTACTGATTATTTGTGCTATTTACGACAAGTTTATTATTATTGGTGATATTCCTTACATGGGATCAAAAGAGTGAGTTATTGGCTTTGGTTTTTAATATTGAGAGTAGCCGTTTTCAATGAATCCTTTTTCGAAATATATTTTTGAGTTAATATGAAAAGTTTTGTTTGAAAAGTTTGGGTTGCAACTGTTTTAAGTTGGGTTTTTTTCCTCTCTACCGATATCTTATTATACACTGCATGTTATTTTATAGCCATGAGTTTAGACACCACATATTTTTTCTTTTCCAAGGCTCGGTCGTCATCAAGCGGTGGAAAATCAGACGATGAAGTCTTGACTGAGGTAGCCGAAGACATTTTGCAAAAGCTTCCAGCAAATTTTGACAACGAGGCTGCTTTACGAAAGTACCCCACAACGTATACACAGGTATGTCGAACTGCGATGTTCTTATATTGTAAGAGAAATATTCTTGTTTTCAAAAACTTTTGAAAGCAAGGCTATTAAGGTCCGTCACCTGTTTTCCAAGCTCAAAACTTTTGCCCCGTCCAAACGTAAAAAACAGCTTTAGCTTTTTATGTAACTATGGAGATAATCACAAATAGTGTGGAATGCAATGTGATTAGCGGCAGATCCTCCCTAAACGAGGTTTGCTTGACATGACTACCATCAAGAACTAAGAAATTATTCCTAATCTTAATTATGACCTAGTATGTGATCACAATTTCAACGCTTCTTTTCTCAGATAATTTGTATGTTAAAAAGTTTTTGCTATGGCTGTCCGCAAATTCATCATAAGATTAGAACCACGCTTTGTTATTTCGGTAATCAGCCTATCAAGTAGTTTAAATTTTACACCATTTCTCTTATAATGAAGCAGAAATACTGCCTTCAAGAACTGAAATCATCTTTTCATACGGAAATCATTTCCTTTTGGCTTGGTTAATTTAACTTGCCCACGTGTATTCTTCTGTTTAACCTGACGTAAGTGACGGGGACATCTGAAGAGTCCTGGGATCTAGTTTTTTATATTTCTATTTGAAGATTGCTAACTTATCAGTTGATCCACGAGGTAGAGCATTTTAGGACACATAACGATCCTCCTCCACACCCATACTACCTATCTCCATACTGCAACATGTAGAATAAAGTTGGTACTGCTTCCATGCTGTCCTTTAGCTTTATTTTTTCGTCCAATACGTTGCAGCAAGTTACTCAAAATTTGTGTAAAAAGGAAGAAACGCAGGATAGGCTGTCCGCCGGATTCTGTGAATCTTGCAATGAGCAATAATAAGAAAAGGAAAAAAGCAACATGATGACGAGAATCCAATGTAGTGTGATAGAATTTTTGGTTCTTATCAACGTGTCGCAAGAATTTCCGTCCTTAACGTATTCCTTTGTAGCCCTACTGATAATAACTCAGTTTTTGCTTCAAAGCATGTAATTTTCGACTCTTGTTTGATAGAGCATGAATACGGTTTTGGTGCAAGAGATGGTGAGATTCAACAACCTTACGACAGTTGTACGAGAAAGCCTCATTAATCTCAAGAAGGCGATCAAGGTAAGCCTGCCAATGACAATTAACTTTAGTCGGCCTGCTTCATAAATTCTTTACTGCATTAGAAAGCTGTCAATTGCTTAAGCAAAGTGCCTTGATGACATTTGAGCTTCAGAACCTAGTTTAAAGCATAATTTTTTACTTCTTTCCTCTGTCATTCAAGTTCTCTGCAGATGGTAAACTTCCATTTTTATCGATAGGGTTTGGTTGTGATGTCATCTGAACTGGAGGATCTGGCACAAAGCATCCTTAATGGCAAAATACCGAATATGTGGAAGGCAAAATCATACCCGTCCTTGAAACCTCTAGGAAGCTACATTAAAGATTTGTTGGATAGACTCAAATTCCTCCAAGAGTGGTATGACACCGGACCACCTGTTGTATTCTGGGTTTCCGGATTCTTCTTCACTCAAGCCTTCTTGACCGGTATGACATTTTGAACTGTTGATTAGAGTTTGCTTATCTCTAAATAACATGTAATACTGCCCTCCACCTGACAACTTGCAATTGCTGAATCTAGGTTGCAACAATTGAACCATGCTAATTAGCATGTTTCTTCAATATGAAATATTTTCAGCACAAAAATGCCTTATCTTGATGACTAATCATATCTATATTCGAAAAAATTAACTGTTCTTGACGATTATTTTTTACACAATAGCGGTTTTTAACTGTTAGAATATCATAGATATAATAGAATATCAAAAGTAGATAAAGCAGTTTTTCAATGTTTTGTAATGTTCTTTTCTTGTTTAATATAATAAAACTTTTTCATTTTGTCAGTAATGACTTGGCAAAGTCATTGCTATTATCTTTAAGTCGTCTTTATGATCAACAATCTGCTTTATTCCAATACAGGAACGCAGCAGAATTTTGCTAGGAAGTATACAATCCCCATTGATTTACTTGGCTTCGATTTTGAGATGCTTGAAGACAAAGAATATGATAAGCCGCCTGAAGACGGTAAGTGGTGTCATATGCAGCTTGTGAAATTTATAAAAGGGAACTAAAATCCGTGAACAAATCAAATTATAACTGAATATTGTATTTGTTGCTACCTTGTTTTCGAAAGTAGTTTTTAGGACACTGGGAATCTATGCTTATCGAGCAGTGCCCTGGTCCTACTTCTCAATGATACCATACCTCGTGATTCCTATACCTGGAGTTAAAGAGAGCTGGTTACTCCGCTCAGCTCTGGAAGCTTTGTCGAACCCCAGACCCTTGAATCTGTAGTCCGAGACCCTAACCACTGGGCTAGCTAGTTAACGTAATTTAAAGTTGGTATGCAGAGGTTTGAGAACAGTTCTATTTCTTTTGAATTGGTGGACTTTTACAGTGCATTCCACGCTACCATGACTTTCAGGCTACTTTCTTCTCTCTTAGACCACCTTTTTATCAATTATTGATTTCATGCAATTAGGATACCCGCGTGGATTTTTCAAAAGTCGATGAAAAATTTAGGGTTGATTTTTCATGGTACTGTGAGACGTAAGCTGACTTTTAAAGATCGCCATTACAGAGCTAATAGCTCTAATAGTTGCAGGAAAAATTTTCTAAAACTTCTTGCTAATCCAGATTTTCACGATTTTTACAGGCGTTTACGTCAAAGGGCTTTTCATGGAAGGTGCCCGCTGGGATCGAGAACAGAAAGTCATTGGAGAGTCCCGTCCTAAAGTTCTTCATGATGAAATGCCTGTTGTATGTATTGGTTTTTTATATGTTTTTCTGTTCAATATGATTCTTTCAGGGGGTCTTGCATCGTGCAGAGGAACGAAATCTCCATAGGCAGTTCTCAGAACGTTTTGAATAACTAATAACTAGCATATTTTAAGATGAGTTGGCATAATTTAAATCATTTTTCTCGCAAAACCCGATTCGGAACAGGGAGAAATCAGGCCAGTAGTCTGTATAAAGTATACCTATAGAAATCTAAAGAAATATTTGTAATCGTGTTATAACATCTCTACAAAATGTTACATCTGATATAGCTAGGCTACCAAAGATTCCCAAAAATTATTTTCCTAGTTACAATAAGAGTGTATTTCTAATAATAGATCTGGCTGAAGCCATGCAAGAAAGGTGATGAAGTGGAGAGGCTTCATTACTCGTCCCCAGTCTACAAGACAAGCGAACGACGAGGCACGTTGTCTACGACGGGACATTCCACCAATTTCGTCATGGAAATCAAACTACCATCTTCTCTGCCTTCAGCACATTGGATCAAAAGAGGGGTGGCACTGCTTTGCCAACTCAACACTTAATTTTACGCAACAGTTTTATGGCATATTTTCTTGTATTTGGCACCAGATACGCCGGCATTTAGTAGTTTTGAAGTAACTTTTGAAGCAGCTGTATTTGTTTATCAAAAATTCAACATGTTCAAGATTGCCGTTCTAATGATTTGATAAATGAAGTTCACAGTGCAATTTTTTTTATATTATCGATATTTGTACAATACTGTTTCTGCATGCAGAATTTCGATACTAAGACAGAGCCAAATATTTGCAAAATGTTATAATTTTTATACAAGAAAATCTCAAATGTGGCGATCTTGAACTTGTTCCCATCATTGCTTGTTGCTACAGGGGAATATATTTTTGTAAATTGTCAATCGTTGATCTGCCTTTTTGACAATATTTCGATATTGCGTTGTAGAAAATCTCACATGGTTGTAAATAATTAAATCCTGACGTTGTACGTTCATGAACTATTTTCCTCATTATATGATGTGTTTTTTGCTTCGACTATCTTTCTTTGTGCATATGATAAAATGTTTTTTTTAAATAGGCTGCCTGACTAGATTAATGCCTTCGCTGATGAGTACCTTTTTAAATATCTTTCAAGGGCTTTTTAGCCAACCCTCCCTTCTGATCACATTCATTGCTTTCCGTTTTTAAAGAACTAAAGGAATGAGCAAGCTTAAAATGAGGAAACAGTGAAATAAAACTTTGGGTCATTTGTTGTTGGGTCAAAACTTTGGGTCAAGGGTAAGATAACCGTTACCATTTTGGTCTTGGAAAACCAAGAACACTTTGGAACATGCATAAGCAAGAGGTCGAAGATGTCTCGTTTTGTTGTTTTTAGATTTGTACGGGAAAGTGTTGATGTTATTTTGTGTGTGTATCTAGTCCAAGGGATCCCATGATAGATAATTCCACACTCATTCGAGTGGAATGTAAAAAGATGCCTGGTTCGTTAGGTTTTATCCCCTTGTGGGTTATCCTACTTCAAATCAATGCACAAAAGCAATCCCCTGGGCCCTTGCCACGCACAAGCGCTCACTCAAGAGACAGTGCATTCCCTTCTACCATTTCTATTCTTGAACGGTCAATGTCTAGGCCATTTTGAAACTAGGCGTGTTCAGTTGCATCTTACGCGGTAGAGAGACGGAATTTCTCAACTAAACTGCAGGTTTGTGTCACTTTGTTGGTTGAAATTACTTCTTACAATCATATTTGTCTTCTACCTTAAGGTTTAATCGTCTTGCGAAATGGTAAGCGTGTTCACCAGGAGCGGGAACAAAGTCAAACTATTCCAGATTTGTTTGAGTAAATTTTAGATACGAATTAAATATACCTCTAGATTTGAATGATATAATAAGTGTCAAGTATTTACCAAAACGCGAATGGAAAACACTTCTCACAAAATCGTGGCACAGCCGTTGCATATACATGTCATTTTACAAATATGCCAAGATCAAATTTGAAAACTTCGAACATTTTCGATTATTTATTATTGAATACAGTTCAAGTTGAGAATGGCTTTGAAAAAAGCAAACATTTAGTAAGCTAAATCTTTTGGTCTGACACTCTTCAGAGTTTAAAACGTCAGAACGTAGATCGAAAACTCTACGCTAGGAAATATATATACCCAGTTGTGGATCGAAATAGGCCAATCAGAAACACGAGCACATGACTGTAAAGGTTGACCAATCAGTGCCGCTTGCCTATTAGAATGTTACCAGTGGAGTTCTAAGGTGAAAACGAACTCCTTTTGTCTACACAATAGCGGTTTTTAGTGCTTATGTAGATAGATTCCAAAATGCTAGGTGGAACGACGATCGGGCTTTACCAATAATCCGAAACATGTCGCCATTATAGTTTTTTGCACAATCTGGGTTTTCTAGTAAAATGCTGCCCGATAGCAGAATCGCAGGTTTTAATTGTAATTTTAGATTTGCAAGACCGAGGTGGCTGTTCTCTTTGGGGACGAATTTTGTTTTAATACTAGGCGTTATGTTCTGACGTTTTAAACTCTGAAGAGTGTCAGACGAAAAGCTTTAATTTATTAAATGTTTGCTTTTTCAAAGCCACTTTCAAGTTTTGTACCACCAAAAGATTGTTTGCACAGTTCAAGTTAGTGCATTCAATTTTCCATGCTCTTTTATGCAACTCGGTGTTTTTTTTACATACCTACCTATACTTTGGATGATCTACGCTTTCTATACATGATTCGGGCCAAGAAAAATGTCCACCCAAGACATGGTTATTCCAGCCACCCCTTTAATCTAAATTGAAAAAATTCCCCATTAACTCCTTTTAATCCGTGACTCTTCTTTGAAAAACTATTCCGTAATGCTTGAAACCAGTGTTGAAGAAAAAAATTTCTTATCAAATTGGGCTTTCGCAAACCAAGAGAACACATCTACATCCATTGGCTCAATCTATATTAGGCTGAACATGTAGCCTGTGTAATGCTCCACCTGCTTTAGACAGAACTACAAAACCTACAACTAAACAACTTCCCTGTCTGAAATAAAGTCTGTTTTTCCAAACGTTTACCTTTCTACTAACAAGGAGAAATATGTTTCTGTCATCGCATTTCTTAGAAAAGAATTTAACTAGCGTTTCCAAAAATTGAGAAAGATACTAAGATGTGGTCGACAACCTTTCTGATGGATGCAGAAGTGGAAGAGGGTCTGCAGTTATCAAGTATCAAAATCAGCTTCTCCCCCTCCCTAGCTTCTGTCAGAGTTAGGATAATGACAAGTTCTACGTGAAAATTTCAGTACAGACTAGTACAGACCTATACTGACACAATTTCATGTGCAAGAACAACTTTAAAACACTATGACGCTTCCATTCGCAACTTTATTATAACCTTCTTAAAGACTCTACTCTTTTCCTTCCTCCTATAATTAAATAAATTCAGTTTTATATTAAGCAAATATGAAATTCAGAGAGGATTGCAAACAAATTATACTCGCCATCTATGCTAAAATAAACAAGAAACTGTTTGTAGAAACATGAGTCACTGAAAACGATTTCGCTTGCGGGATTTCTTTCTGGTAATTTTAAGTTTATCAACTCAAATTACCTCTAATACAATGACCAATAAGGAAGATTAAATGTATAAGAATTAGTAAATATCAAACATTAGTTAAACACAATACTATCATACTGAATATCTGAGCAGTCATTAGTAATGAATATCAAAAAACAAACCAAATTCCTTACAAGAACTAACGTCAACTTGAAAATACAGGCAAATATAAAAAAGACCAAACCAACAGAACAAATTAACATTTCCTAATATCCCATGCTTCATTGCTAGATAGGATTCAATTGATTCCCCTTCTTCAAACTTCCAACTTAGTTTTTAAATGACCTGCAGCAAGATCCTTGTGTTACTTCCCTCTATAAACTTCACCAAGTGCAAATAATAAACAAATTGTGAAAACAAACAAATGCTTATACGAATTGTGAACTTCAAATGCTAAATTTAACAGCAAGGAACAAAACTCAGGAACAAATCTATAAGACATAAAATGAAATCTTATAGAAAGATTTCCACAGAAAAAGCACCGGGTAGGGCACTAGTGACATTCATAATCAGTAGAAATAAAGGATGCCTTTATTCAAATAATCAAGGAAGAAGGGCACAATCAGCAAGTTGCATACAGCAGAAAATGTTAATAACATACAAAATGATCAAGTATAAAATGTTTAATGACATTATGCAGTAACCTTTGTTGACATGAGAGAGAGCTTTGCATTTAAGAGCAGTTCATCAGTTATTGAAAAAACCTTGTTGTTTGTAAGCAAAGAGTTGTTCAGACCAGTTTCTTTGAAAGACAGTTTCCAACCGAGAATCTGTTGCAAATAATTTCCAACAGAGAATTCATGCAAAATGTTTGTAGATTTTGATGCACAGTTTGTTTTCCCATCATCATCAGGGAAAAAAGAGAACAGTGTGACTTTCTTTGAGGATTGTCTGGTTTGTTTAGCTGTCTGGAGTGTTTTAGGGTCAGGAGGTTGCAGATCAGAGAGAGAATATGTTCTGGTTTGATCAACAGGATTTGTCAGTTCAGAGGATTTTAGAGAAAGAGAATTGTGAAATCCAAAATCACGATTTTCTCTCTGGAGACATTTTGGACAACAGCTACTTAAAGTGACATTTCCTTTTGGTTGCTGTGAATCCTGTTCGGTGTTCAAGGGACATTTGCATCTGCTCTCACTTAATATGTTGTCACCCAAATCTTGACAATGTGTTCTCTGACGAATTCTTGTTATTTCACGATCTGCAAATGGGTGCAAAACATCAGACTTCACATTAGACAAGGATGTGGTTCTTTCCAAACATCTGATCTTTGTTGCAGCACTGACACAGAAAATTGTTCCAACCAAGACACTCACAGAGAGACTATACATCACAGTGCAGCCAAGCAGAACCTAAGCAACAAAACATCAACCAATTAATATAAAAAGAGGACAGTTTGGTTATTTGGCATAATTCCCTCAGAGACCAATGCTACATCACTGACGGGCCTTTCCCGGAGATGTGGGCTATAACCCATACCCCCGTAAAATAAATTTATGAGGGCTTTTTCTGCCCATGCAGTTTTTCAAACCAATGTTCTCATTTAATTAGTTTGGCTTCCCAATATTCACCACTAAATATCAGGGTCTTAGTAAATAAAGAAAAAGAGGTCTTACGCATCTATGTGTTTATCATATGTTAACAAACTATTGTATTATCTGCTTGAACTTGCAATGGAATAGGAAATGTGTCCGCATGAAAGGAATAACATATACTGTGATTAATGCTACAAATAATTAAAGTGAGAAATGTTACACCATGCTGTCAAATAAGAAACATTCTTTGCAAGTCACGACATATAAACTAGGCATTCCCAAAAAAGCCACATTTGACCAACAAAACCTAATAAAACTTTGCTATATTCCAAAAAGG
This sequence comes from Rhopilema esculentum, assembly GCF_057945365.1. NCBI lineage: Eukaryota > Metazoa > Cnidaria > Scyphozoa > Rhizostomeae > Rhizostomatidae > Rhopilema > Rhopilema esculentum. The sequence continues at coordinate 1,645,733 of NC_142826.1, read as the reverse complement.
TTATGTACCTCTTTTGTCTTGTTTCAAGGAGTGGTAATACAAAATTTAAAGGTAGTAATACACAAAAAATGCCTTCTCAAGGTGAATAATATTTAAAGAATTGACAAAATAATGTATTTTTGCCTTTGTAAATACTCAGAAATAAAAAATTAACAACAGTTCTGCAAGGGCTAAATAGCCCACACCCACAGCCAAACTGACGAGGGCTTTTTATAATCTGCATTGTTTTTTCGAAGAGGCCTGATCACATAATGTGAATTTTAAATTTTGATTCCATGAACAAGCCTTCCATAGATGAACAATCAGACAATGAAAAGGCAGCTTATCTTTAAAACCAAACATATATATAGCAAATTAAAACCTAACCTGCATCAATTTGTGCATAGATAACTTGGCGGCTTGAATGAAATGAATCTGGGCCAGTATGTTTGACAAATCAGTGTAAGAAAACCATCCTCTGTGTAGACCATGTTTTAAAGCAATACTGCAAAAAACAAAATTCATCATGAAATGGTACCCTAACAATAACAATAGACATGGAGTTAACAATATACAAAACCTATCTAGCTATGTATAAATTAAATATGTGTCTATAATATCAAAGTGCAAATATTTATTTAACACAAACAGATCTAAAAAGCACCCAATGAGAAGTTAAAGAGATTAAATGAAAACAAAATATATAAATTAATATGTAAGAATTTTGTGGAAAAATTTGAAATCGAGCTTGCATGTGATAAAGCCCTAAAACCATTAATTTAAAGGTTAAACATAAAGATGACTTTAAAGATAAATATTTTAAAAATAACATAGATGATCATATGAATGTTTGAAGTCTTCCACCAACCTTGTTTCAAGACGATTACAGAACTTTAAGAACTCTTTTGGGCTGACATAAGCCTTCCATTGCTGAAGAAGAAAACAAGAGAACATAATCACTATATTGAGTGAGCAACATGATCCCCCCTGATCTAACTTATCTCAATCTAACTTAAGGCAGCAAGTGAAATATTAAATATATTATCTAAAAATCTACACATAAATATCCTTATTAAACAGTATTTTTAAAAATCTACACATAAATATCCTTTTTAAACACTATTTCATATCATCAGGATATCATTTTCCTGATGCCACTTTACAGAATTAGCAATCCTTGCACAGATATTGTGACTCTAGAACCAGATGTATTCAAACAGTTTATAACCCTGCCATGCATTACATCTTTCTGATGAAGGTCTGACTAACAAATCATCACATCAAGTCTAAACAGTTCTGTCCACCAATTTTTAAAAAAGATTCAGTCTGTGTCCCTAAGTGTCAATTCTGGATTTCAAGTGCACTTTGTTTTAATGTTCTAGGTCATGATTCAATTAACTTACCATGGCGTCCAAAAACTCTCTTTCCAACCGATTAACAGTGCTGACCCCTAAACCACCTGAAAAGAAAACAATGAAAATCAAAGTTAAAGGTAAGTGTATATATGACCAAGAAAAAATTTAGTAGCAGACAGATTCTAACGACACTTGCTTTTATCCTTACTGAAGAATATTACCTGCTTCTGCCCATTCATCGTTAAATATTTCATCATCTTCTCCTTCATCATTCAAAAATTTTGAAGCAACCACCTATAAAAAGAACTGTTTCAACTGAAATGCATCATTTTGGATCAAATAATTAAAACACCAGACACATTTGAGCTAGAAATAGATCAAATGATTACAAAAGTTACAGACTTTAGTCCTGAACAATTACAGCTGGAACTTGGATCAAGGCTCTGGCAGCTTATAGCTGATGTGGACCTAGAGATTGTGCCCCCAGATAAATATTCTAGAACTCATGCAAGGAACAAACAGCAAAACAGGGACTTATTTTTTAAAATAAATATTTTGTGAAATTTTTCTTTGATTGAATTTGAAATTAAAGAAATTAAAATAAATTAGGAACTACAACTTACAAGAGAAACAACAAAAAGGTCAGATGATGATATCTTGTTTAAATACTCTGGATTGATTTGGCGAAGTCTCTCACAGTAAAGAATACCAAGAATCATGGTACAAGGGTTTATTGCCAACCGCCTGAAATGTAAAAAATTGCCAGATTAGGTACTACATATGAGGTTATTTGTTTAAATTATCAAATGTACTGGTGTTTAAATTCTTAAATGTACTGCTGAAACATCTTAGAAAATATGAGTTATTAATAAAACTTTTATTCTTTAAAGATTCTGGTATAGTTTTTTGAAGATTTTAGTACAGATTTTGAACAAAATTTAAACTGACATCACTGATGTATGCCTGTTGTGATACACAGTTTATTTTCATTATGATAATAAATAATTGTTAAAAAAAATAAAAGTTCTATTTGATCTTTTCAAAATCAGTACATTATAACTTTTCTCCAAAAATCTTACCTTGACAAAGATCCAATATATCCAGGACTAAGCTTCCTTTTAGGAGATGGTGCAGCAGCAATATAAATTGACATTGCTAGGTCTATAAAAAGATGGAGATCTCTTAGAGCTAAAAATTCAAGGAATTTGCAAGAAACTGGATTTATCAAACATCATTGTTTTAACAATTAAACTGAAAATTTTAGCAAGATAATATGAAAAAGGCTGTTGAAAAATTTCTAGATATATTTCATTTAGCTCAATTTTCTTATGATAAATGCAGGTCTTGCCAGAAGACCAGGGGAGCAGTAAAAAGCTCTCCAAAAAAGTAAACAGCTTTGTAGAGGAATATGAATTAAACAAAGGAAAATTAATTTCAAGGTGAGCAATTTTCTTTTTAGAGGAATTTAGGAGAGCAATCTGTAGTTTCCCTCCAGCATTATGGAGAGCCTAAAGGGTAGCAAAAGCTATGGCTCTTCTCAAGCAGCCAGGCTGATAAGTGGTCAATTAGATGCTTTTAATAAACAGTTACCATGTTCACCTTTAATTAAAATTCTTGTGCTTACATACCTGATAGAGCAACTGGGGAAGCAGCAGGCATACAATCGTCTTTTCCACCATGATAAAGAGATTTCTTGAGTCTTCCTTCCAGATCCTCTGCACATCCCCATGTGAAGTAGGGGAAAGCAGGCTAGAAATTGAATATAAAAAAGGGTCAGTAATGAGCATAAAAAGGCAAATTTCTAGGAGAGCAAACATGAGCAGTGCTTCAGTGGTAAAACTTGTGAAATTTTTCACTGATTCAGATTAGTTAAATTACTTGAGTTTTCTGTTAAAAGACTTGAATAGGGTCTAAAGCTGGTTTTGACCTTAGAAGCATTTCAGCTGGTGATCCTCCAATCTTTAATACTTTTTTTGATTTCATATGGCAAGTTACCAAAGGTCAAATTTTTTTAAACTAAAAAGCTACTCTCCAATATGGTGTTAGGTAATCTGATTTTATATTTATCATCATTTAACTATGTGCAGCGGAATTTACAATTTAATACTTATAAATCTAGAATGAGAACTGAACTGAGCTGAACTGATTTTTCTAAATACACCAGATGTGAAGCTCTGTCTACATTGAAACAAACACTCTTTAACCAACCAACTATAAGTCATCTTAATTTTTAAATCCAACAAACGAAAGATCACAGAATACAAATGAGGTTTTCTATTCTTTTTTCTACTTTGTGATAAAATAGTATTTCACAAACTCATCTCAAACCAAATTAGACTTCTGGAATCTTTGATCTTAAAAGTGTTGGGGAAATGGATGCTGAACAAGGTATGTATTCACTATATTCAATAAAATATAGATGTCTTTGATCAATTTATCATATAAAATGTGTTAAGCAAGTTTAAAATAGCATCATTGACCTTATCTTGGGCGGAGTAAGATACAAATAGGCTGCATCAGCTACAGTGTTACTTGTAGAGCAAAGCAAGATATGGCTAAGCCCATAAACTGAATAATTTGAGGAACAACGAGATGAATTTTGCTCACACAATCCGCCGGCCTGCGTGTAAAACTAAAAGTCGGCCTAAAAATGGCGCGAGATGTTAAGCAAGCTCACATGGAAATCAAAAGTTGACAACGAAATTACCTCTCCAATAGTCATCTTGAACGACAGAAAGTGCTCTTCTCGTTATGCCTACTTTGCAAAAACACGTTGAGGCAGGTTTTATATATCTTCCTATAGAAACAACGCCATTATCTTGCGTCTAATTGTGCAACGCGGAAAGCACCAGTAGCGCAGGAAACGCACCCAATGCAAGAAACAGAATTCTGGGAAGGGTTTCGCTTTTGCATGGTCCTGTGTCCATAGCACCACACCATAGAGAGAGGGGACCCACTGAGGGGACCCAATATGTTTTTCGGGGAATCGTAATTTTTAGAGTTTGAAATCGGGGATAGCAAATTTTTGTGAGCTGGATTCGGGGGAAAATAACACCGGGATGCATGAATTGATGGTCGGGAATCGGGCTAGCGTGAATCCGGCTCACAAAAATCATTTATGATGATAAATCATTTTAAGTTTCGGATCAGCTGGTGAGAGCAGGGGTGTAGTAGCATGAAAAGAACAAAAACGGGGCTATTCAGAGGTGGTTTTTGATAAAATTTCAGGGGGGGGAATCAGTGTGAAATTTGCCGACTGTTTCATTGTAAATAGTGTGGCGCATAGTCATATCCTCTCCAAGCTGTATCGCATTGTCATATGACTGCCAATAATAATAGAAAATAATAATATCTTTATTTACAGTTGGTTTGGGCTATAGTTGATACACATGTAAATTATGTAAAACTAATTAATATCAACTATTCATATACGAAATTGAAAAAATCACAATATGAATCTACCTATTTACATATTTTGCAGCTACAGTTGTCTCCATTCCAGGCGTAAATGCCTTTTTAATATGAATAAATTTTCAATATTCTTTACTGTATCAGGTAAGGCGTTCCAGAGAATGCTCCCCCGGAATGCCAATGAGTTTATCCCAAATGATATCGTTTTAGTAGGCTAAAGGGCCCTAAAGTTGCAGCATACTTTTTTCGCAAATCAAAGAGGGGGGGCATAGAACAATTCCCTCTGTACGAAAATATATACCTCTGTCATTAATTTCTGTAAGTTTTTGTATTGATGGCTATTTCATTGTTCTTTGTGAGTTCATTCAAACGTGGAGTCATAATCACAAAACATGCGCGTAGTGCACGTTTATGTACTCGATCTATCTCCTTATTACATTGCTTTGCACAAGAACTCCATATGAGAGGACAGTAGTTGAGATTTGATAGCAGAAAGAAATTGTTTAGTAATTCTAGGAACATCAAATAAACACGAAAGCAAACCAACAAACTCCTTTTTAAATACCTTCTTCTTTGTATCGCATAAAAAAGGATATTTTCTAACTGCTTCGATCAAACATTCCATGTAAACCATTGTTCTGAGGCGTGAAAGTTGAATTTATCCAATTTTGACGCAACATGACGCATCGCTAAAAACGCGCTGCGCACGCATCGCGTCAAAAAACGCGAACCTACTATTGGCAGCGTCAGAAAAACATGCCTGGTGTGAATTCAGCTTAAGCTCTCAAAGTTGGAGAAACCCCGTTCAAAGGGAAGTCAGGAGCAGTGACTAAGAGAGCCCTTCCCAGCAGTACCTGTTTTTGCATTTGCTTCTTCAAGTTTACACTATCCGCTTTATAAAAACACCAACGCTCGACGCAAGTTGGAAAGTGGGGGAGGGAAGGCAAATTAAAGACCCATAACAAAATATTTTGCAAAATTGCTCTATTGTTTGCAAAATGCAGGGAGGCCATGCCTTCTTCGAGCTCTCCGTTGTTGAAGACCCTGGTTTCCATATGTCTTTGATATCTTTTATAGAAATTTACTGAGACCAAGCAATGTTACTAGCTCTCAAATCTGAGTGAAATGGGCATTGCGTGTTTCAGCTCCGTTATAATTTAAATATTTGGTTTTGGGGGGCCTTTTTTTTGGCTTCTAAAGAACATTGAAAAATTAAATTATCGTATTTTATCAACCTCACTATGATCAAATGGAGCACAACATCGAGGTTGTCAATCTGTACAGATCTCATGTGAAGCTAAGCTGTGAAGAAAGGCGTCCTTGTGAAGGACAATGATTTGTTAGTGGTGATGCGAACGTAAAAACGGAAATAAGCATTTTTACATCAAATAAAAACAATAACAAGGTACGTTTATTCGGAGTTTTCTACTTATAGAATAAATCAATGCACACGCAAGTTTATTTTTTGTTTCACAACAAAATAAATATTATTGTTACATGCGCAAGAAATCAACGTTTCATCTGTCAGAGTCAGACTCGTTTCATTTCATTCCAAACATAAACTAGGAATCGAAAGTTACCTAAAATAACAAAACATTTAATTGAAATTATTGTGAAGTCTCTGAATTAGGTGATCCGTACTTCTTGCAATGTTATATACGTGTCTCTGCAATACACAAAAACGGTTCACGTAGGCCTGTTTGTTGATGTTCTGATTTTTATAGAAAAGTGTTAGTGGCACTAATAATAAAATAAGCTGCTCAATAGATGTAATTTTAAACTCTTTACCATTTCTTTACATTGAATTTAATTAAACTTATTGATATATTTAGCCATGGACAAATCAAAACTAAAACCAGAGTTACCAACAACAACAAAAGATGAAATGGTTAAAAAAGAAACCATTGCAGAGCGTATCACAAGATTAATGATCTTTGGCTCAAAAATCCTTGCAGCTATTATTATCATCGCTGTGTTTGGATGGCACACAGTGAGACTGTCTTTTCCAGGTATTATTTTTGTTTTTATGTTAAGTTTGTTTTTTGATCGTTCAGACTAAAGCCTGGTACTAACTGGACGATTGTCACGATTACCACGATAACCATGATAATGATTATCACCATAAAATATTTTCTTGACAGTAGGATGCTCAGCTAAATCATGTACTCACTGACGTATACTCAAAATGGCTGTTCACAGGAATAAAAACTCCTTGCAACGATGAGCGTTGTATTGTATACATCTTAAGAAAACATAGACAGAGAAGAGAATAGGTAAAAGATCGAGAGAAAAAGAAAGAGAAGGTTGTGGGTCAGAGATATTTTCAAAAATAAAACTTCTAGCGAACATCATGGATTGGTTCGAGAACAACAACTTAACGACCGCGAATTTCATTACAGATATTTTCTCACAGCTTCAGAAAGTTTCTCGTCGAATTGCTAGTTTTCACTCTACATTTCGAGATCAGAATGTTTGATGAGATATACTTAACATAACGCACACCGAATAACTAAAATGACAGTTTTTTTACATTTTGTTTGCATTGGGCACAGTGACTTGGACACTCCTCTCCCTTCATAAATTCTTCACATTATTTTGATGGTCATCGGATCACAATTATTGTGAAAAAGATATCAAAAATGTTTTATATCCTTTCGCGATAATCGTGATGGTTTCATCACGATTAGAGGGCATAACATGATTACATTTGATGTACTCACTGTGGATAAAGACAATTACAGCCTAATTGTTATTGTGATAATCGTGATAATCGTCTAGTGAGTACCAGGCTTAAGTGATATTTGTGCCCCATGATCTGTGGCATAATGGAGCAGTGTAGGGCCCTTACTTAAAGAAATGTTTTGGGGTCCCTCTGCTTTACTAAATTTGAGTCAAATTGTAGAGCCAAAGTACGTGCTCTTTGGGGTTTTCCTGAAAAAATTCCAAAGAAATAATAAACAACAGCATATGAAGAGAAAATCTGCAGCCTAAGATACTTCTTATGATCCGTGTAAGCTTTTCCCGTGTTTCCATGGATCGAATAACAGAGCCATAGTCTTGGAACTGAAATATTTTTAATATCTTTACTTTAATACCTAGCCCTAAATTTTGTAGAAAATAGATCAATCTTCCTTTGTGCACTCTATGAACCACCTGGTCGAAATTGCCCATGCCCATGCTGCAAAGTCAATCTCTTAAGATCAGCATCAAGCATATCTTTACAAAGATGATCACGATCAGTTATATAGAACTTTGAAATATCAAGCTTGCATGATTTTACTTTGAGTTATAGGTTGACTCACACTTTCGGCAGTCATTTCAGGAGTTTCAGAAAATTAATCAAAGACAGAGCTCATAACTTTGTCTTCAGCCTTTTCTCCCTGTGGAAGGAGACTTGAGCTTTTTAGACCTTGGTCTCTGCTTTTAAAAGAAAATTATTTGTGTTTGGTGTACCAGCTTTGACTATACATATCATTTTGGCCCTTTGCTCGTACCAGATTCATAAAAATGCTTGGGATTGAAAAACACTATGAAATAAAAGCAAGAGCATTGATTGATGCATTTGAAGACATTACTAAACTTGAAAGATAAACATTTTCAAACTGCTTCATTTAGGAAATCAATTAGATTTTAGGTAACTGTGATATCCTTGTAAATTAAATGCAAAATTTTATACCGGTTTAGATATGCATTTGAGGAAAACCTAATTGACATGCTTTATCTTACACCATTATTATGTGGTTGCTCAAAAAGCGCAGAAAGCTCATTTCAATGCTGCTGTGAATGCTGCTAAGAATCATATGCTTTCATCCAAAAACCCTTTTTCAAGTAATCTCTTGGGGCCACTTCAGGGCCCAAATTCTTGGAGGCCCTTAGTTTTGTACTTAAAGGTGCACACCAAGCGTTATGCCACTGCCCATGACCCCATGCTGTTAAGTTTTGTCTATTTTCTTAATCTCTTGGTACAAATTTAGGTATGACTGCAATTCTGTGCACTTGATTTTGCCTTGTTATCAGAGGTTGAAATCAGAGCATAACTATCTGTTTAAATTGGGACTAACTGCAATGGAAAAAATTGTTTCGCAAATCTCATTCAATTAAGGATAAGGGTTTACTGGAGGTGCCTTTAACAAAATGCTATTTTTTTTCTCAGTAACGTGTCTGATTTTTCTTGATAGCAGTGAAATCAGTGTAGATTCAGAAGTTGTGTTCGATGTTTTTTTTCAATTTTCATTATGTGGTTCAGTTTTCATATATGGCATTCAAATAACTAAAAATATAGAAAACTTCCTACCCAACTTCTAGGCTTACGTTTATTGTTTCAGAATGAAATTAACAAGTATCATTCATATTTTAACATACTGAAGGTACTTTTAAACCTAGGCTCCTCTAGGCACTACCACAAGGGATAAAAGCTTCAGTATGCTAAGAACCAAGGAACAAAATGCCCCCCTCCCCCCCTGATAGAATAGCTTCTTGGCCCTGCAGATCTAAGGCAGTAAAACACATACCTGTATCCAGCAAAAATGCTTTCTTGTTTGACCATAATCCGCCTTTAAGCATTTTCTTTCACTTTGCTTTGTGGTTGTATTTGCATTGCTTTTATTTGTTATGTAAACATCAAATATTTTTATCAAGCCTTCAAGTAAATTTAAATTCAAGTCCTTTGCAAAGAAATTTCTCATTTCAGGAAGTGATACTTGTTCAATGCTTTTTGGTAGTGGAAACTGGCTGAAAGACCAGTGGAAACCCAATGGTTGTATGATGCATAGCTATATGGCAAGGTAACATTACGCCACAAGGCATTTGACCTTCACATTACCTTCTTTCAGAAGCAAACTTATCCTTAATCGAAATCGATCTGGCTATTAAAGTGTTTAAGTGAAGTGTCAGAGGGCATGCAATTGGGATGTCTTTATCAAAAGGGGAATGATTTTTAGACCCAACATTTGTATGTGTGAAGAATAAGTACATTATCAGCCTTCGTCATAAAGATGTTGTTATGTGTGTGGTAAATCACATGCATAATATGCTTCATGCATGCGATTTTAAGTCTTACCCAGGCCTTCAACAGCAAATTGCCATGAGGCCATGCTTCCCCCCCCCACCTCTTTTTTTGTGAAACCTTTTGTTATTAGTTTTTAATTTGCCCTTGTCCCCCACTTTCAGCTTGTGTCAGAGCCCATTTTAACCATCTTTGTTTATTTTTGAAAATGTTACTTTTGTTGGATGCTTGTTGTTGGTGTATTGTGGTGCATTGCATGTATTTTTGGAAGTTAAAAATAAAATTGGGAATTTTTGTGAATTTTGAATTGTGCTTTGTTTCAGAAACTTTATAGAAGGTACCTAATCATCTGAAATATCATTGCCTTCCAATCTTTAAAATAACAATTTTCACGTATTTAAGCTGAGGTTGACCTGCACTATCAACATATTCAGTCTGGACAAAAAGGGAAATGCAAAATTTTTTAGCGCTGCCACAAGACTGCCTTTTACCAGTGGAAGTTAAAAAACGCAAAATTATTAGCCCATTCACACAAAAAAAATTTTCAAACAATAATTCCTAACACAACACCCAGGGCTCAGAAACTAGGCATGTGGGTGTCCGATTGTACCTAAAGATGAAGCTATTGTGTGTGCAAATAAAGTAAAAAGTATTACTTTGTACAGTAAAACTAGCAAGAAAAGAAACTTGGGAAAATGCCTACTTTATTTTGTTTTTCTGCCTCGCAAAAATTGCAGATTGATTCTCAAAATTTTCTTGAAAAGTCTGTACCAAATGATGAAAATATGTTTTGTGAACTAATGACCAAAGGGAGAGGGGGGGTGGGGGTACTCGAATTTATTTAGCATAGGTTTGCTCAGGCTGTAGTACAAACTATCAACCCAAAAGATAATTTCTAGCATACAAATTCACCCCAAAAAAGTAAGTTTTCATGCATGCACAAAAAATTTGCAATTTTTCTCAATTGTTTTTTAAAACATGTATCATATTTGTGACCCAAAAATTAATACAGAATTTCAAGAACCCCAAAAAGTAATTGCACAAATGACTGGCCCAAAAAATAACAACACAATTTTACACCCGAAAAGAGTACACCCCCTAGGAATTAATGCTCGCATAAATGTCTTACATACAAAGATTTTCCGCAGAGGAAACATTTTAAGATGCAAATTTTGCAATGAAAAATACAGTGTTTTTATAAACTGCCTTTTATGTTGTTTTATTGACTGGGAGCCACGAGGTATTAATTTTGAGATTGGATATTTTTGTATGTTATATTTCCTGCACGTACACAGATTTAAGGCCTTCGTACAACATCATATCTTCTCCGAAAAAGCTATTGTTAGAATAAGGCATTGTTGCTCAACTTTTGGAAGCAAGACTTTCAATATTTCGCTGAAGAACTCAGTCTTCAAAAGGTCAATAGCGACGATCAAATATCTGACTCTTGCATGTGACTAACTGCTTGCTTTATTTGCTCCATGCATGTGCACATGCAATCACATGCATTAAACAACAAAGACTGCATTATTTTTCAACAAGGAAATGGACTCCTATAAAATCATCAATGACTCCTAGATGTTGATGTCAAGATTTGATTTGATTTATGCTTCTTGTACTTCATAAGCACAGCATTTTGATAAACCTACTTAAAACGCTTTCTGTATTATAGCTGGAAGTTAAAAAAAAATATTTTCTTGAAGTGAAATAAGGACCTGCTTGAGATACAGTCAAGTAACATTTGTTGGTGACTCAAGAATGAGAGGTCTTTTCTTCAATCTTGCTGGTTTGTTGAGTGGAAAAAAGATCAAAAATGAAAAAGCTGTAAGTTTTCATTTTGGACAGGGATCATTTCTTTAATTGTATTTTGTATCTCATTGATGCTTTTAACACTAAAAACATCAATTACATTTTCTATGTAAAGGATCTATTGGATGGCCTCAAGGCCAATTGGTGAAGTAGGTTCCTCCAAGCCCTAGGAGCTATTGCTTTGTGGTGCATTCAGGTTATATCAAATAATGGATGAGTGTTTCTGTGCCTTTAAACCAAATGTTATTGTCAATGTAACCTGGAGAGATATAGGGTTCATTCCAACAGTAGCCACTGCAATGCACTTCATTTGTATAGCAAAATTTTGATCTTTGGTATTGCACTTTTATGTTTAGTTTTCATCATTGTGGAAATTTTTATCTCATGGACTCTACCATTGCCACTCAAATGCTCTGGAAGATTTTAACTGTGTGTTGGTTTGGTTTAGACGATTAGCAAAAATTCAGTTTTCAGTTTTGGGAAAGTAATATTACAATCGGGCAACTACACTGTAAATAAAAATCAAGAGTAGAAACTCTATTAATGCAATTGATATTTTGTTTCAGCACAATAACCTATATTATGCAGAACCTGGCAATATATCCGTGGTATGATATTTGAATCATTGTTTTTAACTGCAATGCAATGCAAATTTATAAATTCCTTCTTGAAGTTTTCTAAACTTAAAAAAGCTTTCCCTATTTGGCTTGATGTCTGCATGTTCTTAAAGTTTCACTTTCTAGCACATTCCTAAATTATTTTCAATTTCCCTGTATAATTCATAACCTTTGTGCAAAAAATTTGACAAACACAGCAACTCTTGAAGATGCTGTTTCTTTGTGGTTGTGTGATGATCATGCTGATGTCATAGTCTCAAATTCTTTTCCTATTTTTTCATGTCATCTTTTTTTGCATTGAAGAATTTCTTCTGGCAACCTCATGCCAACAAAGAAATGAATGAATTATTTCAATTATGGCTGAAGGTACGTGTTTATCAGTAGATACCATATTTAAACATCATGTTATATTTTTGTATCTTTTTTGTTTGAATTTAAATTATTTTTCATACTTGAAAGTAGGTTGGTTACGAAGAGCATTGATTTTCTTTATAAGATCTGACTAAAATCATTATCATTTTTAGTAAACAGATTTGAGAATGTTGCAAAGGGCAAAGGGATAGCATCTAGTTTCTTATTATAATTTTCTTTTAGCTATGTAGAAGAATTTTACAAAACATAATATGTTTTTAATTGCTTTTCATGTTGGAACACTAGGCATGAATTTCCCTTATCTCAAGACCAACACTAAGCTTCTTGCATTTTGCTTGGTTTATAAGCCTAGTAAACAATGACCCACTTTTGTATTTTCAGGAAAAGGAAAAACTTCCTCAGCTGCTGATAGTTGGTGCTGGAGTGGTAAGGCCTTTTATGCATCTCGTATAGTATTTCCTTTTTTTAATCAGAGATTTAAGTTCAATATAATTTGATGGATGACTGTCTCTGGGCAGTAAACAGTATTTTCATTATTGACACTGCTTCTTTATATGTGCATACTGATAGTTTGGTATGATCTTTCTTGTTTGGAAAGTGCATTTCTGTTTAAGAAAATTGAAAGGTACAGTTGCCACAATGCACATACTCAACCTCTAACTTTTCTGCACAGCTAGAAGTTTGTACTGGAGATTTCTTGATCATGTTTATGGTACATTACATTCTGCAAACTTAGAATATGAGTTTTGCTTTTCAGTGGACGATAAAGGAGAAGTCAGTTAAAGCAGTCTTGGGATATCAAGGTTAGAAAATTCTCTATCCTGTTTATATTTATCTAATATCTTATATCTAACGCAGTTCCTGATGATCACATCGAGCGTGAAATTTTTAGCAACAACTTATAACCGACCTAATCTACGCACCAAATAGCGGAAATATATCTTATGTTTATAAAACTGTGTGGTTTAAGCCATAGACAATAACTTGTATTCTACAAAATAGTATGTTTGCTCTTTGTTTAATAGCTTTTAGGGGCAGATTTGAAAGCCACGTGTTAATTGATACCATGGCTCTTAGGGAAGCAGCATTTTTAGAAACAGACTTTCTAGCTCGTTCAATATGCATGACCTGTTCGGTGATCCATATTCTCAGATTGTGAAAACTACAAGACGTATAATCGTAATCCTTGAACAAACAAGTAACAAAGAAAATTAGAAAATTTATCTTATGTTTATAAACTGTGAAGCCTCCAAACATTGGACACACATGGGAGCGCATGTAGGACAAACTATTCGTTATGGAGAGGTGAATATTCATCCTGTGGTGGCTGTTTCTACAGTGGTCAGGACGAAAAAATCAGGACAAAATTCGATATCCGTTGTCGGATGTTTTCATTATTTGAAGGTGTCTGACACTCACTTTCTTATTGCCGTCCTTTGTAAAAGCGCTGAGACTTAAGAGCAACCCGAAAATAAAAGCAATTTAAAAAAACCACAGTCTTGGGGCAAGATCGTGAAAGGTTTTATAGTGAAAAAAGAAAAATCCTCAACATAGAGGTTTAAAGGATGTATATGCATCTAATATAGGATGTTCATTTCTTGGTGTGATTAATTTCCAGGAAGAAACAAGATCACTTTGCCGCAATTATCTGGCTTTTACAAATTGACATGACCAAACTTTCACTTAGAGTTAGGAGAGTTACCAGCTCCACGTGATTTCAGGTTAAGGAATAGTGAAGTGTGGTCACATTCAGAGGAAGAACAAGGACTGCTTGATAAGCACAGTTACTCCATGTCCTAAAATCTACCTTCAGAGGCTAGGTAGTAAAAGCCACAGAAGTACAAAAAATGTAGTAGAGGCGTGTATTTTTAAAGTTTTGCCAATCTACTGTCGCCCTGCTGTAATCCCTGTAACCAGCTTTAATATTTGTTTGTATCTCCCGTGACAAACTCAGGCCAAAATGCTCATGAAAAGGCCAAATTAAAGAAATCTTCAAAAAAACACTGCACAAAGCAAAGTATATATTTCCACACATTAGCCTTTAAGATAATTTCCAAACTCAAGCGAGAAACTGAGAAACTTTCTCCTTCAAAACAATTCCTTTGCTGATCGTTAGGTTAACTGATAATATTTGGCATTTGAGTTTACACTGTGTAGTATTGCTCTTTCCATTCATAATTTGTTTGTCACTTAGGGTGTTAATGTTTAAGGAATAAACTCATAATATTTAAAAAGGCCAAAAAGGCCAAACTTAAGTAGCAGACCAAAAACAAATTTTCCAGGCAATTTAACTCTGGAAAAGGGCAAAATTGGAAAATTTGGCCTGGAAAAGGCCAATCTGGCAACCCTGAAGGAATGTAGAGAGCGTCGTTTTTTGTAAGTTATTTCTTTTTAATTGCACCTTTAGAATAAAATATAACGATCTAGGTTTATTATATTTATGTTATTGATATTTTAGAAAACTTGGAGAAAATTCGACAGACTCTAAGTGAAATAGGGACTACAATAGACCGTCAGACTTCTTCAGACGAATTATCGAAAGCTGATACATTGAGCCAAAGAGTGAAAACAAAACGACAGAAGCATCTGGTGAAGAAACAGTGGCTGAAAGTCGTCCCTCAAGTCATCTGGATGGTGCAAGGTTTGGAGCAGTTTTATTAATTACAAGTTGCAGCAAAAATGTGGGATTAAGCAGACATTTCCTTACTACTTTTTTTCGTTCGTGGAGGCAAGAGGTAGAATTCTCCCTCGTTTTCCCTCTCCCTGCTTTCATTTCTCCCTGCTTTCCGTCCTTCATGCTTTCCGTTCTTCCTGCTTTCCCTTCACTTCAAATTTTCAAAGAGGGTAGCCCTTCAGCAACGCTGATTTTCAAGAGACCCTCAATTTACATAAATACAATTATGACAAATTAATGATAAGAATTAAAGTTTGTTAATTGTGATAAAGCCTGAAAAACTAAGTAAATAACTACTACCTAAAATTCCAAATTTTGTCGTCGGCTGTTTATAAAACCCTTAGAAACATTTGTTTTGGTTGCCTGTTTTGTTTCTGTTGACAGGCTTTTGCCTGTATTTGCCCTCTAAACGAGAATGTATTTTTCCCATTGTTATAGTTTTTTTGGCAGCAGCAAGTCAGTATCTGTGTTTCGTAGATTGCGTTTGCTACTGCTTACTGTTTATGCAATCTCGAAGATAGAAACGACTAGATTGTTGAGGCTTTTGAATACCATTATTTGAGTTTGATTATCAATGAACTGTTGGTTCGTTAGCCAAGCTAATCCCTGTATCAAAGGTTTACTGGGAGTATCAACATTACTGTCAGTTACAATACGGGCTGCTCACTTGTGAAGCAGGATCTCTGCCGACCTTCAGCATCTCAAAACAGAGTAGCAACATTGGAAATGGGTTTTGCTTCTATATGATGCTTCTATATAGAATTCTGGCTGCGTCTCTGGGAAGATAGGTTTTACCATATTTTAGAAAACCTTTTGCCCTTGAAACTTTAGAAATGGCAGTTTTCATGCGCCCCTTTCAAGAGAAGTTATGACCTATTTGAATATTTAGATATTTAGTGGTATTAGCAACTGTGATATGTTTATGTCGAATAGAAGATTGAAAATTGTCAGTGATAGTCTCGAGTTGCTTTTTTTTCTGTTTGGTGGCAATAAACATAGCATGGAACTTTTTCAGCCATGCTTCAAGTATTTTTCAGATCATCGTTCTAACCTCGTTCAATTTCGTTCAATTTCTTAGTATCATTAGCGGAGTCGTAGAGGCTTGTACCTTCAACATACCTAGACACTTCAGAATTTCTTATTACATATGGGAGGACATTGATTTAAACTAGAAAAATAAATGGACCAAGACAAGAGCCCTGTGGAACCCCTATCTCAATATTCTGACAATACTGTCTTCTCTTTTTAAGATAAGACTTAGTAAAGGGTTTGCAAATTACACCAAAGCATTCTGGTTTTCATTACACCAAAGGATTTCATGATCCACTGTATCAAATGCTTTTTTAAGAGCGGTAAAGATCATGTCAGTTAGCAAACGCCTATATATGTCTGAGTACCAGTCATCCGTGCATTTTAGAAGGGAACTGATTGTTGAGTGTAGAGCCCTAAAACCAGACTAGATTGATGGCAGGAAGCCATTTCTATCCATGGTAGATAAAGCTGGTTGAAAATTTGATGTAGTATCCTTCTTTGGTAATCTATTGTAGTGCTCTTACTTTGACTGAGCCATCTTGAGTTATCTTTTTTCTTTAATGCCAGAAGGTATGCTATCTCAAGCACATGTAGCCTTTTTTCCACAAGTGTGCTTCATTTTCATCCACATTCGATTGCTTACATCGATTATTGACAAACAAGCAGATCTTTCAACAGTCTAATGTTGACTATTATTTTTGTTTTCACTTCGGAAATAGCCACTTTGTTTGAGGTTTTAGATTGTGGTGTTAAATTGTTTAGACCATTGACAGCATGTTGTTTGTAGTGTTTTGTGTTCATCGGTTTTCTTTGCGACAAGTTATAGCTCATACTGTCTATTTCTTTGCTTCTATATGATTCCCACTTGGACCGAAGACTTGTTACTTATTGTTTCTGCTTTTTCGTTGCTTTGCAGTTCATCATTACCGGCTCTTGTAGTTCATCCAAGTCTTTTATCTACTGTTTTAAGGCCGTATTCTCATCAATTTTTGATGATGAACTCTTTGAAAGACTAATATTTTGACGCTGCTCTAGATGTAGCAGCTTATTTAGATCGTGGATGGAGTCAGCTAGTTTCCCTGTGACATCGAGAAAGCCTTACTTGATGTCTAATGAATTCGTGTTGGTATCAGTTAAAATTGAAGTGATGGGGCAGATAACGGTGGACTGACAGCATTTTGTCTGCAGAATTATCATTAGGCTCTTTTACCTCTGTTTTGCTGTCTTTTATCCCATCGTAGCCTTTATCTAACTTTAATGGGTCGAGTACGATTCCCTCTACGTGGCTTGTAGTAGATAGCGGCTGAATCGAGTGTCTAGTCAATGCTTTTGCTTTTCATCAAAGTCCATTTTTCGGTCACAGTCAGTTAGTGAGAATTTTATCGCAGTTTAACAGAGTGGATTTCACGGGGTTTCAACACGTGCGCTCTTTAACGGAACTCGGTACCTTCTCCTGCATTACCGTCTCACTGTTTTCCGTTCTCCCAACTTCCCACTGCTAAATTGGTGGAAATTCGTGCAACCTGAAGAGCTCATGTATGGCTGGATGAATTTATCAATTGCAAATACTTATAGGGACTCTTCTTGGCTTTTATATTTATTCTCCCTAGCGCCCAGGGGGGGGGGGAACTCATATGTATTTAAGATGTGGGTACTGTGAACCAAAATAATAATTTTCTTCTCCATGCACAATAAAGTTTGCTATATTTCTTTAAACTTTTTAAATATTCAAGACCTAGAGAAATATGTCAAAAATTCATGAACCCTACTAAGTAACTGAACAATTGACTGACCCAAAAAAGTAGGCTTCGTTCAAATTCTAGACCCAAAAAAAATAACCCAAGCACTCCTATCCTAAAAATATATTAGAAGCCCCGGGGCTCTAGCGCATCAGTAGTGATTTCGATTCATATTGCTGTTAATTTGAAAGTCTTTCATTTTTGTTTCTACTTAAAATGTACAGCAGGTTGCTGGTTTCTAAGTAGTTTTACATTATTTTATATGACTAATCCTTGACGTATTTCTAACGTGTCAATGATTTCTTTAAAGGTGAGATTGATTGGTATTCAGGCGTTGTTTAGGATGCAAAACAGGAATCGGCCTGTAAGCATTTTTCTCGCGATTGGCAAAACTGTTCAGAATCATTTCTCGGCTAATTTTAGATTTTTTTCTTTAACATTTCAGACCCTGTTGTTGAGGCAAAGCTGAACCCAAGCAGAAAGACAATCACAAATGAAAAGATCGAGTTGTTCAACTTGGCTGCAGTTAAAGCCTTGTAAGTTATTTTGAGGTTTTTGAAGAGTGAAAGCAAAGATTTTATTATTCCTTGTGGCAATGTTGTCGTAAATGCTGAAAAATACAGTCATATGGTCTGTAGCCAGGAGGAGGTGGGCGTTAGCGGCTGGTTTGTCTGTCAAGCAGAGAGCTTGTTTCTTCTATTTAATTAATTTTTCATTTTTTACTACCTTTTCAACTATCATCATCGTTATTTAATACTTTCATGCTTTTTATTGTTATCACCACTACCCACCTTCATTACACTTTCATTTCACCACCATCACCCACACTTTCGCACTCGCCATCCTTCCCTCTTCCACATTTATTACCTATTCCTCTCCGCTGCATTGCATTCACACCATTCCACATCAGCCAATCCGACACCACCATCGCCTCTTTTAAATGTGTATATTTTTAGTCCGTTAACTTTTGCTCTGATGAAGCCCCGTATACCAGACGAAATATTAGCCTTCACTAATTTACGTGTATTTGTTGTTGTTTATTCTTGGCGCATTGCGGTGTTTCTTATTTACTACAATCTTGATTCTGCTGGTGATGTTGTCCAGGTCATCCTTCTGTAAAATGCATTCTGTAGAAATTAAGCTTTCTTTGACAAATTGATCTTAAACGCATATGTTTGCAGTTATATATTTAAAATACCTTTATTTGTTACTTGAAAAGAGCCACATGTTTGCAAAATTCTGCCCTAAACACACGTTTTTGCTGCTTTTAGATCCTATAAGAAGCGTTAATACTGTATGTATAATTCGGTTTTGACCAAATGTTAGAGATGAAAAACCAGGTTCTTTTATTGATAGCTCGCGACTTGAAGCTAAAATCTTTTTTGATCTGTTAACATGCTGTTTTTCCGCACAGCTTTTACTGTCGAAGTATGGCTGTGGAAGCTCTTCGCATGTAAACATGTTTCCTCTCGGTAGTGAAGTTGAAATAAGATTTTCGTTTTCCTTATCGATCGCCATTCATTCTGGAGTATCGACAAACTGTGCTTTCTGGCGTCCAGTGAACGATGTGCAGCATTTCTTCCCGAGGAATACCTGATCCAACTGCCTTATGTCAGCTCTAAAAGCAAAACAATTGAATGAAACATTGCGGGGCCTGTTTCTGTTGCCTGTTTTCCTACAAATGCTTTTCACTGTTTTCTACAAATTTTAAGATATCCTTCACAAAGAACATGTTTGGTGGTGGGGATATACTCCTGCATGAGTAGAAAATACTCCGATGCATCATATCCCAATCTGTGAAAAACCTCAGTACCAAAATTAAAGATTTTAAACCCTTTTTGTTAATTTAATCTTTCTCACGTATAACATATTGTCTGCATCA
This sequence comes from Rhopilema esculentum, assembly GCF_057945365.1. Lineage (NCBI taxonomy): Eukaryota > Metazoa > Cnidaria > Scyphozoa > Rhizostomeae > Rhizostomatidae > Rhopilema > Rhopilema esculentum. The sequence goes on along the minus strand of NC_142826.1, from coordinate 1,625,858 downwards.
TAGGAAGTCACCCCAGATCAGAGTGCTAAATGCAAGCTCTGAAGTTGCCGCTTCGAAGCCTCAAGAGACTTCTGATGGTTTACACTACAGTCCAAAAGTCGAGAAAGTTGTATGTAGCGATTATCAGATACTATTTCTGATTTAAAAATTGTGGCGTGTTGTCAAGGATTTACAGCTTTCCTCAACTGTACTCGCAGTTTCAGAAGACATAATTTTTGATTTGATTTACAGTCTCGGACCATATTCTATGAAGATTTGATTTGACTTAAACTATGTGAATATAGAAAAGGGAATTGCTTTCGTGTGTAGAACAGGAAAGCTCGAGTCTGAGTTTGATGTTTGAAGGGATAAGCAGGCACGAGGATGTGATGAAATACTAGGATGCGCTTTGTGTATAGAACAGTTGCCTGTGGATCGCAATAAGCGTGGAACTCGGAGAAGCAACTCAGAACCATCATGTTCTATACGTCAAGCGTGTAGAACTCTGCCTGTACGGCATCGAGCACTTTTTTTAGACTGTTAAACCGTAATATTCATTAGGGTACCAGGATGGATGGATTTGTATTGTTTTTGATGAAGCAGGATGTAACTAGCAAGTGCTTCTTTTCCCGATCTGAACTACTGATGTGATAACCTAATCCAATAACATTGACAGGCAGGATGTCATATGATTGACATTCCTCAAAGCTCAGTTATGGCTTCTGCTAATTTTCTATTTACCAGGCCTTTTTGCAAAACCATGCATTTCCAATTCATCACAGAGGATCAAAAAAGGGCAATGCAGATTATTGGCCAGTTCAGTGTTTCTTGTGTTTCATAATAATAATAAGGTTGTTATGACCAACGAAGATTTCAAAGCCATTATCTTCCTCACTTTAGATCCGGATTGAAAATGAAACACACCCTTCTCTGTTTTTTTATTCAAAACATATTAAAGAATATATTATGTTGTTTGAGGTTCATTTCGAAAGACCCTGTCTGTTCTACTGAGACACAGCGTTCACTTGAATCAATATTTTATATTGCTAGAATTGAAATCAGTGTAGTATGTAATGATTTCCACGGCTCATTCTAATTTTTTTTTTTTTTCATTTTTAGCAACTGGACATGATCTTGAACTCATTCTGCAATCAATACATGGTCCCCACTGACGCCTCCTGCTGCATAGAAATGGAAAAGATCACAAAACTGCAGTTTAATACCTTCGCAGTTTTTGCAACATGGTATTTCTTTTAATCTAGATTTTCAATTCACTGACCGATATTATCAAAGTAGCGAGAAAAGCCTCCTCGTGCAGAACTCCAAGGGTCTAGTACTCCAAGAAATAGCTATTATAACGCCCTAAGGGTTCCTCGTATGACAGCGAAATCAACCAGTTAACGAACCGATGTGCTATGCCAATGGGCCTAGGCTCTGAATAGATAACAGACAGAAGACAGTCCTTGGTTTATGTTTTTCTAAAATCTAAACACGAAGACTGACTAATCAAGTAACGAAAACTAACAAGCAATATGAGCGTCACACTGCAAGTTGACATAATAGAACATTGCCATTAATAGGTGTTCACTTACACAACAGAACTGAAGGACTTTTCTATTGCAACAGCATCCCCTGAAGTTTTGAAATTTTGGTTTGTCACAACCGATACGAGTTATTCTGCTCTTCTTATGTGACAAGATTTGCCACATTTAGAGCCAAACAAGATGTTTATCGGTTTAATAAGTGGTTTATGCCATCTGTTAGGCGGAATCCAGAACAATGGCCTCTATATAAGAAATAAAGAAACAAGGTTACAGAGGCCGTCCGAATCGCATCACAGGACCATTATTCAGGTCTAATCGAACAAAACAAAAACAATCCAAAACAAATGTTGCAAACTATCAACAAAGTGCTGGACAGAAATTCATCGAAAGTATCAGTTACTAGCTTAAACTACGCAAAATTTATCTAATAATAGCGAAATTGTCAATGCTTTTAACAAGCACTTTGTCTCGGTTGGTCGAAACTAGCGGACGAAATTAAAACAAAATCGACTGATGACCCTCTTGCCAAAATAAGTGACAATAACTCTATGATTTCTAATTTCAAAACAGTTGATACTCAGCAGATCTTAGAAGCACTGACGGGGCTGAAAAACGACAAAGCCAGCGGGCCAGATAAAATCCCTGTTAGATTACCTAAAGATGCATCCGAATTTATTGCCCTCCCTCTTACACTAATATACAACTCATCACTCACCGCAGGTAATTTTCCAGATATCTGGACGATTGCAAGGGTGACCCCAATTTTCAAATCAGATGCAAGAGGTGACATGAATAATTACAGGCCTATGTCCGTTCTTTCGATATTTGCAAGGATTCTTGAAAAAATAGTTCACGATCAGCCGATTGGCTATTTCAAAGAGAAACAACTGCTAAAAAAGAATCAGCATGCGTTTCGTAAGCTTCAAGACATTAACAAGCTTATCCAAATGATGAATGAGAAACTAGAAAATATTTCTGGGTGAATGAGGATCAATAAATTACGTGCAAATCCTAAAAAGACTTATGCTTATTGGCCATCCACGTAGAATAAATAAAATTGAAACTTTAGCTCCTCTGAAGCTTAATGGCACAGAAATAAAACGTGTGAAAAAACTAAATTATAGGTATTATTGTGGACGAGAATCTCAACTGGAAGGAATACTTTAAATCTTTGAAAGAAAAAGTAGCAAATGGTCTGTCTGCGTTGAAAGACCTGAAGCACAAACTATGTGAGGTTTATCATGCGCTGGTTGAAAGTCACCTCCGATACGGGAATGTTGTCTGGGGTAGCCTGCCAAACACGAAGCTACAAACGCTTCAGGGTCTACAGGATAGGGCATTCTAAATTATTGCAAAATGCCAAGCGACAAGACCCCTGGACCAGTGATTGGCTAAGCGTTGATCAGATCTATCATGACACATAAAATAGTTAATAAGCAGTGCCCTGAGAGCCTCTGTAATAAGTATAATGTTGAAATTTCTAGTTGTAGCACAAGAAACAATAGAAATCTCGACATCCCAAAATTTAAGGTTGAGAGTACGAAAAAAGGTATTCCACCTCTCTAGGCTTAAAGCTTGGAACGAAATACCCATAGAACTAAGGGAGATCCCCTCGCTCTATCAATTCAAACGAAAATTAAAAGCTCTTTTGAAGAGCTCAGAAAGCCCGAATTAAAACACGACTCCCAGGAAGATCAGACATCAAATTCAATTCACTCATATAATTGAACAATTTTTTTAAATTTTTTCTTCCATTATTAGTTTTTTTAACTTGTCATAACTTGTACTTAGGTTTCTGATGGGATATCGTGTTGAAATAAGAATTTAACTAAAATAAATGAACAAAAATCGGTCAGTTAGTGCTAGCCAGTCAATAACCGTGTAAATGATATCATGCTCACTGATTGGCCAATCATTGATTGACAGGTGTCTTAGCCATTTTAGTGTCTGTTGATTGAATCCTTTTGATAGTTGTCATCATTAGTAAAGCTGCCTCTGAATATTCAGCTAATGAAATCTTCGGATTTTATCATTCGCAATTGCCCTGCAAGTGGTTTTAAAATTCTTTTGTATTTCTTTTCCAGTGTTCTACTCTGGTTCGTAATGTTTTGTTTGAGAAGATGCTCAAGGTGCAAGCAAGGTAGTGTTTTTAAACTTATCCTTCATTTGTCTGCTTTAGGCCTAAAAAAAACTGTGACTTTCGGATATATTTGCACACATAAGGCCTAAGGAAACGGGCTAATTCCTACTATTGTCACCCAGTTCACTTAAAAATGTCGATTCCACTACAGTCTGCATTTATATAATTTTTTTTAAATCTCCAAAGAGACTTGTTTTACTCCCTTTTCCATAGACTGCTGGTGCATTTTTATGCATCCAATGAACATGTCGTCGTTTTTCATTCAACAGTCGCTTTACAAATTCATCTTTTAACATATTTGTCAAATCTCCTAAATGGAAGGAAGCTTTTAGGAGAATGTCTCTCAAAATCTTTCTAATTATGAGCTTAACCTTAATCTTCCTAGCTCGAAAACACCGTCAAAATTTTGCAACATTTGAAGTTTAGAATAGCCATTAATTTTCTCTTTAAAAATACTCATTTTGAATTTCGCTTTAAGAGAGATGCAATTTTCGCATGGGCTCCTCTTTAATGATACTTCATTTAGATCAAATTATATTTGGTCAAGAAACCCACCGTATTAGATTTACTTATCATAGACCATCTTATGTCATTTCGTAAATGCTAGCATCGGAAGTTAATTAAATTTCTACACGATAAATAAGCATTCCAACATGAATTTTTTAATTTTGATAACAGCTGCATTCCTAGCCTCTAAGCCAGGGGTCGGCAACCCGTGGCCCACGGGCCACATGCGGCCAACAAGGTACTTTTTGTGGCCCGGAAGGCCCCTGTTAACCTGTAAATAATGTGGCTCAATGCACGAGTGTCGGCTCGATATTGATTCAGTGATCTTAGATTCTTGTCTAGATTAGCATTCCTCGTTAATATTAGCTACTAGTCACTCGAACAAGCTGAACAAGAAGCTTCAAGGCCATGGTCAATTTGTGAATGTCATGTATGAACATGTTGTCACGTTCCTGCGTATGCTACATCTTTGGAAAACTCAGCTGAATCAAGGGAACTTGGTTCACTTTCCATTTTCAAATGGAGTTGATCGAGCTGCAGGGTACCAGTGAATCGAAACAGAAATACAAGGAAACTCAAATCATCCAATTTTATATGGAGTATCTCCATTCACGTACAGCTTCCACGTTACAGTACATTTACCGATAAATGCAAATTTATTGATTAGATTAGTAGTGTAATTTTGGTATATATTAAAATTATACTGTATTTTGAGTTGTGGCCCTCGTATGCATTTCAAAAATCAAATTTGGCCCCCTGGTTAATAAAGTTTGCTGTCTAAGCTATCTATTTCTATTTCTGGATACGCATTCCTATTTCTTCAAAATAGCAAATGACTTTTATGCGATAAAGTTTTCGTCTTGCTAATAGCATTTTTGAACCGAAAACGTATGCTACAGGATCTGTTGATATATTTTTTATCATGAGAATCATTCAAAAGGCTCGAATACACGATCCGATGCTGTGATGGATTCTCAGTTATTCATTATTCAATTCCCTATAATATTTGAAATGCTGAAAATAGTTCAGGAATTATTAAAGCCTCGTGGTACAAAATCAGACCAGTTTTCTTTTCGTGTTGATCTGTTGAAACTTAATGAAATCTTCCGGCTTGCGTCACAATTAGTCAAGACAGCTGAAAATGCTCTTTGCGTTTATTTTTTTTCTCTCAGGATCTGTGCATATCGCCCTTAGAGCAACTTTAAAAAAACTATATTTATCCGTAATTATCATTTTTAAATTATATTCCAGTGGTATGTGTACTTGCAACTTTTCAAAAATATGGTTTTTGATCGGATTTCATTTTTCTTCATCATGTTCCGTCATATTTTGTCGGATTCCATCGTATTTTGTCGGATTCCATCGTATTTTGTCGGATTCCATCGTATTTTATCGGATTTTATCGTATTTCCCCTTTTCCGTGATCTAAAATTCCGCCCTGCAGCTATTTTGTCCCAAAAAATAAAAAGTTCTCTGAGGGGGGGGGGGGGAGGGGCCTTTATTTGAATCAGAATGAAACATGACTCATAATTTTCATGAAATTCTGAAATTGCGAATACGATGAACTTCTTCGTGAGTCATCTTTGTAAGGTCTTTATTTATGAACAAGCATAATTCTTTTCTTTCAGACCCAGAGCCTATCGAGCAGACTGGCCTTGCCTGGATGCACTCAGATACGATGTACTCTGTCTTGAAATCAATGGCCAAACTTGCCGTAATAATGGCGTATTTCTTTGTTTGCGATAGGTAAACCGTTTTCTCCATTTTAAGTTGCGAGAATTAAAGAAAATGAGAACTTTGTTACGATTTACGAGAACTTTGCTACAGGAACGAAAGCAAATTAAGTTAGTTTAACAACGAAATCAAGCATTTTCAAATAGCTTCACAATGGGCTATATTTAATTTTCGGAATCATTTGTCTATGCATATTTGGAAGCCACATTAAAACTTTTAGAAAAGTTGCCTGATGACCGCATTAAGCATGAAACTCGGAGTAGAACTTAAAACCGTCCTGTTCCATACACCAAATAGCGTAAAAAAACCTTTGGTAATGGGAAAAATTTTCCCTATCCCTTCTATTGGAGTTTCTGAATTTTCAGGACACTTAAGGCCGCCAAAGTTTATTCAAAGCTCTTTCTTATAAAATATGGATTTTAGATGTGTTTTTTTAGTTGACCTGCTTTATTGTGCTTGTACATCTTCTTTTACCTTCACTCTTTCACACCACCCATATTAATTATTCATTTCATGTGTAGTGACATCGTCACTAGCTGTCTCTAGGAGGGTGGGAAGACAGAAAAATCCGATGTCAAACAGTTTGTTTCTTAATAATGAAAACTTTACATCAATCTTTAAAATTTACAATTACAAGCTGACAAGGTCACATTGATTTCGGTTATTCTGGATTCATGTGAAGGCTATTTATCATGTATAGACTTAAGGAGCTTGCTGTCTCTAATTGGTCTCTCTAATTGGTATTAAAAGATAGATAGCTTCAATCTGTGCATGTTTTTCCTTTTCTCGTGAAATTGCCTAAAAAAGCTTAAAAAAGCATAGTATAATTTACTTCCATGATTTTTTCTATTTTGCTTATGATTCGGCCAAATGAATGTTGGATAAGTAGTTGTATCGTTTGTGTTTCATATAAAACATTGAATCAGGGGAGTGGAAAGAAAAATTAATTATCAACTTTTCTTGAAAAGTCTTAATTATCCGGGATTGTAGCTTCAATGTAAGCATGTATTGCGATTTCTAGTAATGGAATTTCATGTTTCAGAGTAAATTATTTTATGTCGCACAGGGTATTTTTTCAAGTTGTTACGTCTTTCAGGTGTTACGTGCTAATGAAAGCACCGAAAGAATTCTCTTGGGCTGCATTTTTCGTCCCAATTGGCGTCATGGTCCTCCTTGGGATTTATAAATTAGAAAAAACAACTGATGTAAGTGCTGTGAGATATTTTCTTTTTTCAAGTTTTCTCATAGTAAGATTTATATTTTATTATTTCTCCGAAAGATACTTTTCCAGGAATTGTGGGTTATGCACCCCTCCCCCCCCCATTATATGCACCCCCCGTTATATTGTAATTGTACCAGTGTACCTTTGATTGCTATGTTATGAGATATGCTCTCAGATTCTAAAATTATGAGATATCGTATTTAGAACACATATGTTTGTAACGTAAAACAATCTTATATGCTGTTTTATCTTATATGTTATTTTAGCTAACTTTACTGCACGGTGATCAGTCCGATGAGTGGAAAGGCTGGATGATTTTTGTCATTCTGGTTTACAATTACACAGGCGCAGAGAAGGTATCCATTTTGTATTCAAAATACCTATTTATAGTAATATTTATCAAACTCTTCACCTCAGTAATAAAGAGTTTAATGAAATATCGTATCCAAAGTCACTTTTATTTCTTTTTTATGTAGTTTCTTACTATGTTATCAGATGAAGCTTTCTTGCTGGTTTCGAACTTTACTAAGACCATTTTATGTGCAATGGAGAATTAATTATTTAACTAATTATAACCAATTAATTAGTTCAAATATGTGTACTTCAGTCGAGTTTCCTTTTTCAAGATTCTGTCAACCAAGGAGAAAATATTATGTTTCGATATCCGAAAATCGGAGAATTGCTATCCCAAAAAAAGATTATTACAAATCCATACCAGTAAAAATGTGATAAAACCATTTATTACGGAAAACTTTATTTAAACCCTTCATATCTAGAATTTTTCAAGTCATCCTATAGCAGAATCAATTGAATCAAGTGCAATCAATTGCAATCAAGCTGCATCAGTTCCAATCAAATTTTTGTGAAACCATTCATTGCTCTGTTTTGATATTTTCAGTTCATTGATTATTTTAGTTCACTACCAAATTATGCAGCATGAAACATTTAGTCCGACAAATATGAAGGGAGAGTCTACAAGCAAAGAATTTCAAAACTTTTCAAATGATTTTGAAATTAATTACAAGTGACATTCGATAGTCTGGTGCTTAAACTCTTTCATATAATAAATGTTTTTATGCTTTGTTTACTCATGGCCCTAACCGACTTGCTCCCTTGAATTTATAAGCTTCATTGACTGTGCTATCGGCAGTAAGCCTCGACATATAGCTCATATTTTATAGCTCATATTTTCTTTGTAGATTTTGCCGGTGTATCTCTTCATTGAAGTTTTGTTTGCATCATACTTGTTTATAATCGGCTTTGAGAGCTTCATGTATTTGTGGACAACAGGTGATTTTGGCTTGTACCGCGTCTGCAAGGTCTGTTTTGAATTTATAAACCAGTAGTTACGACCAGATTTGTCTCTCTTTTGCGCATGAAACAGTGGCTAATTGCAATTTTACGCTATGAAACTGCGCCATGCCCAGTAACTGCTTAAAAAAAGACATTTATTTTCATCAAGACGAAGGTCAAGTTGTTTTTTGCGTAGCTTGATTAAGTTTTTTTATTTCATTCAGTATAGCTAGAAATTTGGTGCCAAATTACGCGACCAGCTAGCAAGATGGGAAGAAATATACCACATTTATAATTTTTGCATAGTTATGCATTCCACCAAACTATCTTTTTCTGGCTTCAGAATCGATTTCATATTTCATCTGCCAGGGAAAATGGATCTATTCCCTGCTACTTCCTTTTAAACAGATTCTGAAACGAGATTAGGCCTCAGGAACATCAATTCCTTTGTATGATCAATTAATTGAAAAAAGCAGCAACATAATTTTCTTGTAAGCGACAAAAGTGAAGCATTGCTAATCTAACTTTTTGTGGCTTCTTGAATCAAAGGCAACCCACATCCTTGCCACAGAATAGAGAACGTTAAGTATGAAAGAGTAAAAATGAAGCGGACCCAAGCCTTTCCATGTAACATTTTTGGCATTTAGGTGCAGCTTGGAGTTTATTAGTACGGCCATTCGGCCATAGTCTCATATTCCTGCATAAAGCAATAACTTTATTCACCGCATTGAGGGTAACTCTTTGATCTAGAGCCGCCAAAAAGAATTTAGAATTGTTTCGCTGAGAGCTGCACAAGGAAAACAGTTTTCGTTTGTGTAACGGCAGGAGATGGAAGCACTTGAGTATATTAAAGCAAGTAAATATGTCCTGGCGAGCTGGCTTTCGTAATTACGTTATTATACATTTATGTTGATTAAATGTATTCACATGAAGCTGGATATATAACCCTGCCAAAGCCATAGCTACTTTGTTTTATCAAGGAGATGTGCTAGGCTTAACGGATAATATCATATCCTAGACAAAGCATGTTACATTGCACTAACATATAAGTTTATTGCCTTTTTTAACACTAAGCAGCTTAGAAACGAAAATATGTGATTAAGACATCTTCAATATGGAACTACCTTTGTCGAAGCTCTTTTTCCCATCAACTCCAACCGTACATCTGCCGTTATTACATCATTCGGCAGTCGAAAAACATCTTAAATTGCTTTCTGACTTTCACTGCCAGTAAAATGATATTTATTAAGTAATACAACCTCGAATGGTTAAAGGACATATATTTAGAGTTTCCTGCTTTAATAAGTTTTCTGTCAGCTAGGGTTAAAGTTCATCTTTTGGTCTTTTGTGTCAACCATCACCCTCACGAGAATAGGATAGGGGAGGGGGGAGAAAGTTTGTGTGGTTGAGGTAAGTTGAGATCAAAGACAGTCTAACAAGACAACGGTTTGCTTAAGTTGAAATTCATCAGAGAACAGAATTGACGACTAATGCGATATAAAAGTAAGTTTTGGGTAAATTAATTAAGGCTTTTCTTTTTGGATTATTACTGAAATGATTAAACATTCTCTTACACCATGAATTTTCTGTTTTTTAGGTGATGGCAAGACTGAACGTCATCCCCGTAGCAGCATGCCTCTTTATGGACAGACCGTACCAGTTTTATTACCTAACTTCTATCCTGTCTATTTGGTTCATCTTCTTGTATCTGATGATGATATTCCCACCTAGGCTGACTGCAAAATATGTCGAAGGTAAGTAGGCCTAGTTTAAAGATACTTTTGTCACTAAGGTCTTCTAATTATTTTCAAAGCTTGTTTTTGTGTCGCCTTGTTCATTAAGAAATATAAACTAAACCTAGGAAATTCCTTTAGAAAAGGAATTAATTAATGAAATCTTTTCTTAGGTTGTTTAACCTTTTGTGGATGTTGTCTCTCTAATTAAGATACAAGAGTTACTAATTGGCGATTAATTTCTTCTTTTTCTCTTCAATGGGTTTTTGTTTCATTATATCGTTTGCTTTCTAGAAAATATAAAGAATTATATATGGGTTATGCTGAAATTCGGTGTTTTGTTTGCTTTGATTTTCATCATTTGGGGAAATGAGGTAAGCTGTTTCTTTTGCTATCAGTTTTGTCCAGAATTGGTATTATTTCGAATGTAACTTTTCATGAATAGAGGGGATGCTACAGTCTCTTTTAAGTATCTTGAAATTTTGCGTGCTTTCGCTAAGATATTGTCCTTAATGGTATGAATGCGTCGTTTGAATTCCAGAATAAATTAAACCGCATTTTGCTGCCGAAAATCAAAACATTTTGAGTATCTAGCCCCCTCCCCCCCTGCCTCCGTTTGCAATATTCCCAAAAATGAATGTTAATCTTTTACTCGCTTTACCCTTTGTGGCTTTTGTTTTTCAGACCGTCTGTGATTGGCTGTTTTCGCGCATCGCAATTAAAGAACTATTCATTGATACTTTCGATGGCGTTCACCAATGGACGCTGAGATCTGGCAGGGATCGATATGTAAGTTGCTTCCTTTTTCCTTTATTTCTGTTTCAAAAATCTTACATCTATACGACAAAACCACGTGTACCTTCCCCAAAATTTTTGATTAGCAACAGTCTCAAAGCCTAAAATAACTCTTTGTAATACTAACGAATCGTTGTAGTTTTTGGCTATTTAACCAACATTGTTTTGGGTCGATGTGGAGCAAATTCCGCATTTTAGAGAAATTTTCAATTTTGGTGTTCTAGATATTTTTAGCGGGGATTGGAGAATCGTCACTTTTCAAGGGCCCTGTTTGCTAAGGTGAAGATCCTCTGAAGAGAAAATTCTAATTAACGGGCTTGAATCAAATTCAGAAATCCAGAAAGGCAGTCTTTCATAGCTTGAGACATCTTTTATTATTCTGATCACGGTCTATTGCTTTTTTGACGGTTGATATTGGTTCTTTTTGCTACACTGTAATAGTCCCCGCCCCCAGTAAGAGTATGATAAAGATCATGTGAAGCAAGAAGAGCTTGCAGGGAGAGATGGCAGTCGAGTAAAGGCGTGTTCGTATTGATTGGCTGCCTCAGTGGTCTAGAAGAAAGACAGGATTGAGCTTCTTATTGTCTTAAAACACCAAGTTTTGAAGCCTGTTCATTTTCAAAAGAAAGAGGACCCCAATCAGAAGCGGAAAGCCATTCTTTAAAACCGATGTTGATTGATATGGATAGGCGAGCACCGAAAAAGAAATAGGTCGAAGTAGTTGAAAGAAACATGATAAAGAGAAAATGAAAATGTTGTTAGGGGCGATAGTTAAAAATGATAGAGACGATATAATGGTGTAGGATTGATCACTTGCTCTGACACGTGGCAGTGTCTTCTTTTGCATCGCATGCTGCTACTTATTAATTATAACGAAATTTTTATCAAAATGCTAATATCGCTGTGCCTTTTGCATGAGAATTCTGTTTGCCTCTTTACCGACATCTGTAATTGGCAGTGTTATCAACTTTTGTAAGCTTCCTTTTCTCTCTTATTTCCTTCTCATTGATTGTAGGCTCAGGGAAACCCCTTAGCGTATAAGTTCGATAGGGTTAATGAAATAAGCTCCTGTCACGTCGTTCTCGAATATCAAAAGAATCCTGAATTGTGAAACTTTCATTAAGAGAATCAATGTAGATAGGACCCGGCATATCTGTAAAAATACTTATGCATCAGAGAAACCAAGATAAAGTAAGAATGTCCGCCAATGTTTGAGGAACAAATTGATGTGAAATTATTGAGGAACAAGTTCTTGACACGTCAATTAACAGGGAATCTAGATATGGCCTAGACAAAGTGCATCTTAGACAATGGGTCAATAAGCTCATTTTCTGTTGAATGTTGGGAAAGAAAACGAATAAATCCTTATTTTTTGACTAGACGATTGGTTTTAGGGTAGGCGAAAGTAAACTTTGCGAGTCGTTTAATGCTTCAAAGAAGTATTTTAGCAAATGTCTTTCAACTCTGTACCCTCGTAATGAATGTAAACTCACTCGATTTATTGATTCGGCCTTTCACCAAATGTCTTACTATTTCTGCAAACCTAAAACAGTATATTGGATTTCATTGCATTTTCTATTACATTGTATTTACTGATCATTTACATTGCATTTTCATCATGTTAATATTTCGAAATTTGTTTGTGTTCGATATCTAGAAAGCCGTAGCCGTAGACTTATTTTTTACTATTTTCTATCGTGTATGTTTTGCATGTTGCCTAAACTAACTGCTTTGTTTATTTCTTATTATTCTTTGTTTATTTTTTAGATTATTATCTATGCCATGTTTGCTGCCTTCGGTTATGTAACTGCCAGAAAATATAACATCGCTCAAGAGGATGCTGATAGCTATTGCTTGTTCAGGCGCAGGTCAACCGTGTTTGCTCTGATCTTTTCTCTTACTGGAGCTTCGGTAGGTGAAGTTTTGAACCCAGTGTTGATCAGTAACAATCAACATTGTGATCATCATAAACATTATATCGTGATCACCATATCAAGTCCATCATCAATATTCATCACAATCGTGATATTGTGATCAACATTAAGGTCGCCTCCAATTATCATCACCCTTTATTCTTAGATACAATACCGCATCGCCCTGTGTTCTTAGATACGGTACTCTGTGAAATGACTAGTGTCAAATATTCTGTGAAATGTCAGTGAACTCTGCAGATGGTAAGCCTGGGCTTATTTACAGTAAGCATGTCAACCTGAAGATGAAATCATGTTAAAATTGACTTTTTTATGGCATTTTCTGGGTTTAAGACGCACTGATCCAGCAAGCTACAGTTTCATGTCGTTTGACCTCGCAATCTGCCCAGAATCGTGTTAAGAAACGCTCTGTTTCTGGTGGATTACCTTTAAACCATTCTTCCTGGTGGATTTTGAACAAAAACCAGCGATCAAAAGAGAAACTTGCGTGTATTCTTGCAAGGAATTGTCTGCTTTCAAGGGAAATCCCACACGTTTTATTTAAAATGTTAAGATGCCAAAATGTACCAGATTCCTTCACTGAATGTTGGCTATTTTTCGTGTAAATCTTGCGTGCACACTTTCTTCTCTTTGTTACCAAAACAAAGACCTATTCTTGACTGTTGCAATGGGCTGGATCTCCCCTCGCAGATTTTCGAAGTCGCATTGCGATCGAAGTCGCAGAGCAGCGCAGATTTTAATGTTGCTATTATGGTGGGACATTTTTGTTTATCGGTCTTAGTATTATATGTTGTTTATCATAGGCGTAGACTTGCATTTTTTCCAGGGGGGGGGGGGGGCTCAAAAAATTAATGACAATTCCTAATGGCAGCTGCTATTATCACGTCAGCAAAGATCGCACGTTGCTTTCCTCTGATGCTTCCAGCCTCTCTGAAGGATTGGCTTCGAGTTGGATCTGACCTTATGTTCACAATAATTTCATTCTTTATTTTGCTGTAAACGCAATTATCTAATGCAACAAATCTTATGCGTAAAACCAATAATATAACAAACTAATCTAAAAATTGGTAAAGCACTTACCTATTTTCCAGGGGGGGCTCAGCCCCCCCCCCCCCTCGGTTTTCGTCAGGAGGGGCTGAAGCCCCAGAGCCCCCCTAAGTTTACGCCTATGTTGTTTATATTTATTTTCATTCAAATGCCAAGGTGGTGATAAAAGAACTGAACACGTAAAAAAAACAATGTATTCCAAATTTTTGTGATGAAAATGCTCATACACATAGCATAGGATAGCTCACGTCAAAAAGAATACCTATGGTGTATGTGCCGACACATTCACGATCCATTGCACAAAGTTCTTTTCACTCATGATGCTACATTTAAATATATTATCTTGCGCTTGTCATGTTTTATCTCCAATGAGTCACTTAAACCCTCTCTTCATTGTTTTTATAGCTGTTCGGCATTCATTTATTCGTCTGCAACGATCGCTCTGTTTGCAACGCAGCTCATGCAGTGGCGTCCTGTATACCTGTAAGTCCACAAAAGAAGCAAAAACAGCTTTCGAAATTCAATCGATTTCTTAAACGCTGTCTTTATCTCAGGTTGAATGGCTATGTCATTTATATAACAAATCTCGTGGAAAGGTTATGGAAGGAATGCCTTGGAAAGGAAAGATTAAATTCCCGAGCAGTCTTGGAATCTTCCATTTTCCTAAAATTTCTGTTCCTATAATCTGGTCCAAGATATACATATTTCTGATTTATTTATGATCTCAAACATGCTTTCGATCCTCTATTTCATTTACGTGTATTTTTCAAAATTTCAAATCTGGGTTGCTTATTTCTGAAATTTATGCTCCTTTTTTGTTTGGCTTCAACCTTGCTGTTTGCTTACTTTAATATTTTCATGTTTGTAGATCACATCTTATCTGTTGTTACGAAACGTTCCAACTTGTATACGAACCAGATTTAGTTCGTTTTTGGCTTGGATTGGAAAAATGTCGGTTGAGGTAAATGTTTTTATTAATAATTTTAAACTTCTGCCTATTGACTCTTTATAAATACGTTTTTCAGAGATACACTGTCTAACAATTTTCTAGCAACGCGGCAAAATCTTGGATCTGTAAACCTTTCTATTGCGCATGCGCAATGCTGCATTTTAGATGGCAATTTTTTCCTACTGTTCAACAATATTTTTTTTCATCTCTTGCTTGTTTCATACGTAATCCATCGTCATATAACAAGTATTTCACAAAAGCTTTGAAAAAAATGCCACACAGACACTAAATAATTACGAAAAATTTTATCACCTGTAATTTGTTTCCTCAAATCCTTGTTTGTTTGAAGAAGTGCTACGAAAAGGCTGTGTGAAACACGTAAGGATTAAGTGTTTTTTTAAACTCTTTGATCTTTCACGCGCCCAGAGACTCTTCCCATATAATTATTCATGAAGCTCGGCTTTTCCTCGATTTTTCTTTAGTTTCTCGTTGCCTGCTTGCCTTGCGTGTGAAAAACGTCATTTGTGATATCGCTTTGTTATTCAAACAAACAACCGCTTTTAAAAATATCGCAGAACACAGTTGACCCCAGCTCTGTATAAGGTTATGTCATAAGCTTTGTTATTAACTTCTCTTAGATTCTATCTTTATTTATGCATCGTTAATAAATGGACCTTTGCCGGGCTGAGGTTCCTTAAACCTGCCCGATATCGTAAGATAGGCTATTGAGGAAAAAAGGAATGTATGTTTTTTAACGGAAAAAAAGGATGTATGTTTTTTAACGGAAAAAAGGGATGTATGTTTTTTAACGGAAAAAAGGGATGTATGTTTTTTAACGGACACCAAACATATATATATATAGTTTCAGAATGATTTCTGTCTGTTAGTCAAACTTGTCACAATAAGCCGCATGCGTAATGTGTTTGAAAAACAACCGCATTGTTCTGATATTGGTATAAAAGCATTTTCTGATATTGGTATAAAGCGTGGCCTAAAAATCTTTAAAAGTATCTCAACTACATGAACTTTCTTTAAATATATGGATATTATGAGGATTCATAATGATTGCTCCCCATTTATTGGCTTCTATCCTTAGTTTTTTGTCAATCAGATTGATTCATATTTCATAATCCATTGGCAGAGATATGTTGGTCTGTGTGCCCTGTGGCGATCCGAGTGTGCCCTGTGTCGTAACAGACGAAATGAACACTTCCCATCTATAAAACAATCTGTGTGATGTCTGTAGATCCTAATGAGTGTTTTCATCGTCTCTTCCACAAAATCTTTATTTTTTCCTTATTTTTTTAAATTGGTTGCTTGACTTTGATTTGACACACAATTCTTTGGATCCCAATTTCGGTTGGTCAAGGCTTTGTTTGCTGCTAAATTAAATATTAAGTCTTTGAGGCGTTTTCAATCACGGCTATCGGCTAAAGACACTGTTTATATCGAGTCAAACAATTCAAAAGATACAAGAATACGCAAATCTTTTGTTCAACGGTCAGCTTAATTTCAACTGTAATATCGAAACGTTACGCCTCTCGTTGTCTCTTTAAACTTGTTTGTGCTTTCCGAAATTAACCTAACAGATGATCGAGTGCAGTCATCCCATTATATCACAGTTTGCATTAATTTTAAAGCACCATTTTTAATCAAAATTTTTAATCGATCCTGTTTGTGAAATTAAATTCATTATTTCAACGACCTTGCAGTGATTGATTTGATATGTGCTTCTCAGATTGAAAGGTGTCTTGCTTTTAACTAGTCTGCTTCTCTTTACTATATTCAATTTTCTAAAAGTCAAACTGAATTAATCCTCTTAAACTACCTAAAAGTTATCTATGATTGCCACTCCGTGTTTTTCGTGGACATAATTTTTGAGGATTCTTCTAATAATCAAGCATTAATGTTTAATTTGTCCGAATGATTATTAGAAAAACTGATGTTTCGAGCTGTTTCACGTCATTATACACTCCTGCATCCTCCCACCTTTCTTGATCACCATCAAAGTGCAATTCTCGGCTCACTTTTTACACAGAATAAACGATAAGATTTTCCTTTGCAGCTCCGTGTCATTCCATTGGCTTATTTTCCCGAATGCTTCCCTCCTGCAGCTGCAACCTTGAATTATCTAAGCATTATCATCTTCCTTAATTAGGCATAACCAGACCTGATAAAAAGTAATTAAATCACTTGATCTGAACTCGTTGCTTATTTGCACTCCTTCTGCCTTGTCTCTTCTAACATTTAACCCTGAAACTGTAACCCATATTATCTCCATCTTCGTTTCAGTTGTTTGTGGCACAGTACCATATTTGGCTGGCCTCGGATTCACAGGGCCTGTTAGTATTCATTCCGAATCATTCGATAGTGAATGCCTTGCTAACTACGTTTGTGTTCCTGTGCGTTGTCATGGAGCTGCGTAACATTTCCGAAACACTTTCAGATGCTCTTGTTACAAAGGACGTTCGTATCATGCTACGTAGACTGGTTATTTTTATTCTCATGTTAATGATCATATGGTGGCACAAAAACCACGCTAAAAAACCACTACCAAGCTAGTTGACCAACCTTTTGCACCCTTTCTTTTGAGGCTCATCAGTAGTGTATAGCTAATCCATGTGTTGCTAATATCATTTAAATAGTTGAAACAGCTAATATATTATAGAAAAGCTAATAACTAATGTAAACAGATAACATATATTTCTGTTTTGTTGCTTTCAATTTTCAGCTGACCCCTATTGTCTGTTTAGCTACTGGCCTGTGGGCAGTTTTTTACAAAGTTTTGCCTTTGGTCGCCATTGCAGTTTAAGCCCGTGAACAGAAGGAAATGCTGCACATTATCTGTTGTAAAATATTTGATAACATATCATTGAAACATCTCATGCGAAAATCCTCCCCCATCTCTTCTTGTTTGAAAATATATTTTCATGAAGTGGCAGGGACACGCCCATCCCCTCTCCTTATCTAAGCCAAGATCAATTTTGGCTTGTGCAGTTTTAAAGAAAGATGATCAAGGGTGAAATAAGATCTGTATTTTTGCATTCTTAGAGGGCGTGGCATATGACGATCTTTCTACCCACGCCCCTTTTTTTAACCCAGCTATAGAAGGCAGCTTTTGTCATTATTCGCGGCAGGCTTGATAAAGGGAATACGGATCAAATAGGTTCTACACTAACTCTGATTTTCAAGAATTTAAATAATTGTATATGAATTTTGAATTGTGACTAGAACTTTGTAGATTGTGACAAAAATGAATGCGATTTGTGTCTTTATTCATTATTTGTATTCTTGTTTCACATATTACTGGACACTGTTACGAATTTTGCTATTTACAATGTTACGAAAATCTCTATTAATAAAGGCCTACCAGCTGCCTCTGTTAACTTTTGTGAGCACAGGCATAGAGTGTTATTTTGTCGGAGGGGGGTTTGGGGGGTAGGGTGCAAAGAAAACTACTTAAACTAACAAGGGGCTATTTACAATGTTACGAAAATCTCTATTAATAAAAGCCTACCAGCTGCCTCTGTTAACTTTTGTGAGCACAGGCATAGAGTGTTATTTTGTCGGAGGGGGGGGGAGTAGGGTGCAAAGAAAACTACTTAAACTAACAAGGGGCTATTTTTGCCAATATCATTCTAGGTTTAAAAGTGTGCTTTATTTCATTATCAAATTACAAACAGTTTGAATTGTATTACAACACTTAAAATCAACTGGCATTATGTGAATACACAAAAAGGTGTACTCTGCAAAGTATTATTTCTCTAGTGCACCAGTCCAAGGGGGCAGAGCTTCTTAGAGCTTGATTGCCCCTCCCCTTCTTCACTCTATGCCTATAGCTGCAAGTCTTCTTAATGTCAAACTTTGTAGTTGCACTTAAGTCACATTAGCAAGGATTATACAAGATAAGTTAACTTTGCTCTCTACGATTGCAGGTGCCTAACGAAGGGACTTTTGAACTCTTTACAATAACTCTTAGTGCAATTTTTAACTTAGTTCTGCTTTGGAAAATTAATGGATTCAAAGGGTATTTCTCGGCAGTTGTCGTCACTGATGATTTTTTAATCAATATAAATAAAGTATCTAACAGCCACTAATCATATTGACATTTTTCTTTTATTCATTTCCTGTTGCTGTGGTGATTAGTTGGTATCTCAGACACCCAAACGAGGCTGCGTCGTTACATTTAATAGTGCGATTTTATCGGTAGAAAGACATACTGGCATTTGTATTAGGCTGAATCAACTTAAAAACATAGACAAGGTTGCTTTTATAAAATTTCAGTTTGTAATACGTGCACCATAGCTTTTCGTGTGTCTACCCATACTTACAAAACCTTATGCAAAATAAGCTTTCGCTGTGCGTCCCGTTTACATTTACAATGCACCTTTCTTTTGTGCTGTGTTACTTGCTTGGTATCTTTTTCAATATTTCCCAATATATCGATCTCTCTCCACGATCTACTAAGATTTGATATTCCCTGTCCTCATTTAGCATTTTTTCCATTTTACTATGTCGGTCTTTATATTTGTCTAAATGTCCTGCAATCTGAATCGTGGGTGGCACGACACGGTTTACTTTTGACTCTCAGTCGTTTTGGTGCAAACAAATAATATAAAAAGGCATCAAGCAATGGGGAAGAATAAGGAAAAATAGTGGCCGGAATATAAGCTTGGAATGATTGATACAGTAGAAAACCGCATAGAAGAACCTACATTTTTCAGTTTAGCCTAGTCAGTGTCTTTAACAAAAAGGGGCCTAACGGTCTAGTTGATTCGAACGTGGTCTTTAATTTCATCTTTTTAGATATTCAAGCCTTGTTGCTTCATTTTTTTTATTTATATGTTGACTGTACTGCACCACTGAAATCTGCTCTGAAAATGTAAGTTTAAAGAATTCTAAACCATTTAAATACGACCATTGTTTGAAATTTAGGTTTATAAGGTGTTTATGAAAGTGGCATAAAATATCCCTTTTTGGGTTCAAGTTCTTATGAAAGTAGGTTCTTTAATGAGTTTCACTGTATTGCAGTTTCAAGCAGTGGCGGCGCCAGCTACTGCAGAGTGGGAGAATAATGGGTGTCGCCCATGAGACCACGCCCTATTGGCCTCGTTTCAGTTATTTATATCAGGTCAAATTTCCTTAGGAAATGTGATCTACCCTTACCTAGTGCTTTTTAATCCGTTTTTAGACGAAATATGTAGACCATGTTTCGCCTAAAATGGGGGGGGGGGCATACCACCTCTTGACGCCGCCACTGGTTTCAAGAGATTTTTATTTAGCTTAATGGTGTCTTCGATTGCAAGCCAGTTGTTGTAGTGGGTATCGATATATGGATCCCACTTACTGTTCAAAATAAAGTTTTGCGAGTCAGCCAACCTTTGTGGCCCCTTACAGGAAAAAAATCAACCCGCGTTGAATTTCGTGCCGATTGTGCTAGAAATTCCTCCAATGGAATCTCTACCCAAATCGAGTTTAACACGTTTTTTTAACCCGGGTTGAAGTCTGTTAAGCAAAAGTTTGGTAAACAGATAATCTGTAAGCCCGGTGATTTGTTTAAGCAAAACGAATTATGCCTAAAATTGAAACTCCCATACAAAGGAAAGCAGCGAAATGTACACCAGCGGTATAATCTCAATGGCAAGGGCCGCGCCCTTGGGGACAATGTGGAGGGAATATTGAATAGAAAAAATTTAGTCATCAAATTGTACAACATATCTTGAAAACACAGCGGGAACAAATATCTCCCTTGCATGTTTTCTAATTGGGGGAGGGAATAGTTAATTTATGAAACTACGGGAATGGAAAGATATAGGCCTATAACCAGAAGTCACTGGGTTTAAATTTTGTAGTCGATAGCTAGGTAAGGGAGTTTTTTGCGATTTTTGTTTTTCAGACACAACGATGAATGATTTTGTGGCTCAACAATCATTTACTGAAGGGCCAAAAAATTGCTGTTTCTTTCAACAGATTCTCAAAATGGCTCAGCATTTTCCCAAGTTTGTTAGGCCCGTACCTGTACTGAAAACATGTGTTTCAACAGGTTGTAGATTTTGCCTTTTCGATGCTGTCCTTGAATAATTTACAAATGTAACTATACAATGATTTCCATGCTTTCTCGACGTCTCTTGTCCACAATCCAGCTGGTGTCAAGTCTCTGACCGTTTCGATAATTGCAGCCCCCATAAGCTGGAAAATCAAATTCTTGCATCAGGACACTACTTGCGATACATATTGGCTGTTTTGTAAATCAACAACTAATAAGCTGGTTTTGTAATAATAACCGAAATAGCGATAAATTCCTTGTTTATATTTGGATATCATTGATATCTAAACTACTGTTATTTCAGGCCAACGTAAGCAAAGCGAACAATTCTCTAAAGCCCTGTTTAGGATTGTTTACAAATCTACAGCTGTACATTTCCCATTTCACCGTTTATAATGTTTCTTAAAATATATCAAGTTACAGGGCCGTAAATCGAATTAGGGGGGGGGGGGGTCAGCAGAGCAAATAAATATAAAGTGTGCGGTGGGGTCATGGCACCACAAGCAATTTATGATATGTGTTATGGAAACAGTTTGAGGGGTAAACGACATAGAAAACAAAAATCAAGTTCATTGGACACTTGCTAGGAATTTTTCAGCTCTATAGAAGGTACTTACAGTTATTCCTTAGGATGTGACTTTCATAAAATTTGAGTAGAAGGAACCACCATGGCTGGGTCCGATGCGAAAGAAAATTTTTAAAATCATATTTCTAAAAATGGATCTCCCAGACCAAGTATAACAAAATTCCAAACCTCTTAGGATAGACAATTCGACGTTTCTGAGAAGAACACAGGTTCTTGTTTCTTGGGAGAAATTGGGTAGGGGAAGAGTCATGCAAAAACTCTAGTGACAGAGGTTGAGAGGGGGGAAAAGTGTGATCTTTGGCTTAGAGTGCATATTTTCTGTAGTTGCTTTTCTCGCAATGTTGACTACAAAGAATCGCAATACAGAAATTATCAGCTTTTTCAAAACGTGTGCTTTCTATTCAAGAGAAAGCTTTTTTCTGAAGCAATATAGGATAAAAAATAAGGATATATCTACAAAAGCATATTCGAGCTCAAAAAGAGAATTTCTTAATAACATTGAGGCTGGGCAAAATTCATATTATTCTAGTAATAAAGAGTGCAGTCATTGCCCCTCTCTTTATTAAATGCAAAGGTACTTCTTTATTGGTGTAGTACTTTTTTAAAGGGGTTTATTAAAGGGGTGACTGGTGCATAAGATATTTGGGGCGATTTTCTCTTTGAGCACAGTCATAAAAAATGGACGACTCGCACTTGACACCATGACATGGTGGCTGAGGTTTGTTGCAATAATACAGAAAAACTCAGTTTAGTTCTAACCCAGCTACCATGAATTCCTTTCTTTAAAAGAAAATTACGATAATTTCTGAAACAAAATCATTTGCTCCAGATTTTTTTTGGGGGGGGGGGGGCGGCAACACAAGTTATATATTCACATGCAAAGACTGTGGTGCTATCCGCGTATTTATAGTTTGCTGTCCCTTTGAAAATGTCATCAACGGAAATTTCAAGTAAAGGAGGCACCAGGAGAAACCCTGAATTCATATTTACTTAGTGTGAGCATAACTAAACGTGATAATAGCAAGATTGATTCAACCAATCTTAAAGAGCATGAAAAGATCCTTTGTCGCACATTATCTTCATATTGGTTAACGTAAGCTTATCTTGAGGTGTCTATAAAAGGGAAGAATAAATCAGAATTAGTTAGAAATAGCAAACTGCTTACATACCTCCATGTCGTTATCCGACATTTTGTCAATGTGTTTGTATCCTATGCTCTCTATCTTTTCAATGAAAGCAAGTCCGTCATCAATCGAGTCTATAGCAAGGTTGAATGCAAAGGACAATTTTCTTGGGTGCCCTTTTAGCAAATGCCAACTTTTCATTTCTTCTAGATCATCCATACTTTTGAATTCAGGAAATTTGTTGATCAGTTCGGGGCGCTTCAAGAAGACACTATGGAAAATCAAAGGAAACGATTATTAAATTGACCGGTAGAAATGATGAATAAAAATGCATCACAATATTTTATGATGTCTTCAATCATTACCAATACTTAAAAATAACTTTTTTAGTTAAAGTATAGTCGGTACTTTGCTAATTGATAGTCGATAATCTGTCTCGTTGAATCGAGTATAGCTCACCTTGTCCGGCCCTGCCTCGAACAGAATCTTGACAATCGTATGAAAATGGAAATTATGATGCATTGCTACGCCCAGAACCGTAACTACCTGTGTTATTTGGGGAGGGGACAGCGTGAATGTTTGTGGTGACTGGTGGTGTGTTTTTTAGTTAGTGCTGATTTATTGCCGTAAGCGTTTCTCTAGTAAATTTTGTAGATTTATGAAAAAACCTTTGTTTCCAATCAACAATCTCTTTTGTTCCTCAAACAATGGCGCCCCCCTCTAATGTTTATATCTTTCCTACGGTGCGGGCCAGCCAACGTCAAAAACAGCGATGAATATATAGCTAATTGGCGTTCTTTTGCCTTCTTTTGATCACCTTCTTTTGCCCCCTATGCCTTCTTTTGATCACCTTCTTTTGCCCCCTATGCCTTCTTTTGATCACCTTCTTTTGCCCCCTATGCCTTCTTTTGATTACCCTGGCTCCTAGAGCATCAGTTGCAAAGGTTAATCCTCTTGATCAGCTTTACTTCAACAATACGTCCATATCAAGCTGTTAAGGAGTTTAAATTGCTACACTTTTTCAATATTTCAGCTTTGCTATGAAATTTCCTGTAGCTTTTGAAGTTAATGATCTTAAATTGAAACTACCGATCCTTCTGTCCTATAATCCCAAGAGTTTCGAAAATCGAATGCTGCTTTTTTTAAATGTGAGGGCATTTATCATCACTTCTTCTCTGCTTTAAAGAATTAGTCCAAAATTGTAGAGAATATTTCCTAATATATGATAGGATATGTGATTCTTCTTTGTGATATTTTACTGTAATATGTACTGTCAAAACTTTAAGAACACTAGCGCCAGTTCTCTATACCAAATTCAGTCATCTCCTTTCTACCATATTACAAATCAGTCATTTTGAAGGCTGTTTCTTCTTTTAAACTCTCAAGGAGTTTGTTCATTCCATACTTGAAGGGGCATTTAGCACTTGACCGCTGTTGTGATGCATACCCAGTCACGGGATATAAAAAATCATCGCCAAAAAGGAATTTTTCACTCTCCTCCTACTTTTGTTTGCGACAAGCTTTGCCTCCAAATTCTCGGAGGAGAATATTCCTTTGACAAAATTTCATCAAAACTCTTTGAATTTTCAACATCTGTCCAAAACATGACTTTCTTCAACACAGCTCACGCCTACGGTAATTTTCAGCGCGGAAAGCGGCAAATATCAGTGCTGCTATTCAGATGCTGTTACACATAAGAGAGAACAATTTGTTGCATAATATTTTCATTGGAAAATACTACAAGCCTACTTCCCAAAAATTTCAGTTGTTTGAAGACGTTATATTACTTTCACTTTACTTAGTGTCTTTGGAAACCAAGAATGTATGCAGTCATCATTGCAATATAAGACAAAGCAAGAAAAGGATTTTGAATTATGAGAAAACTACAAAATGCGTAAACAAGACAGCTAGGATTTCCTCAGGTTTCTTCTCCTGCACTTTTTCTTCTTATGGAAATCGTTACTTTAAAAAGCTTGATATCCAAGGAATGCAGAAGATTTGAGACTATTGGCTTTCCTAAACCTCTCCTATTGATCCCTGATGTGTTTGTGAGAAACTCTTCTTTGCTAACGAGGTCATTGCAGATAACACGTTTTATCTCACGCTATCATCAGGCCGTTCTTGTTTTGAACTCTTGTCTTTTTAATCATTGTTTATGCCAATGGTGTGCAAATGGTGTTGTTAAAAGTAACAATCGAAGCCGAAACCATACTACACTTGTCATTTTTCAGTTTGTTGCCTTAAGTTACTATTTGTTCGAATTAACTTCTTTATTTGTGTCAATAATGTACTTTAGTAATAAACGCCTGGTTATTTGAACTTTTAAGGGGAAGTGAAATTGATTTAACAGTCGTTGGCCTAAAGTGGGATGTTTTTGAAAGACCTATCTTCGTTTTTGAACGACTCAAGGAAGATGTAAAATAACCAGGCAGTAGAAATTCGAACGTAAACTGAACAGTTCGTCGTACTCTGCTGCTCATGATGTGAAACCTAATAAAGTGTCCGCGACAAAGAGCATATGCTTCTTGCACTGGCCGTGACAATCTTATTAATTCTGACGAAAGTTGATAGCATAGCACCTATTGATAGCCTTATTTTCTTATTTATATAAGGAACGGATGATGAGCGTAATTAAAAAATTTGCCGGAAACCATGAATATGTACCGATCACGGTGTCCTGGTTGCTCTCTGATCTGGCCTGCGTACAGATTTTTCTGCTTCCTATTTTTCGTTGAGTTGGATTTCCTTGGCCCATTCAACTCATGCACGTGGACTTGGAGCCGAAAAATGAATATTTGATACCATTCAACGCGAAATAGGTGACAGTAGATTATGCATGGAAACTTCCTTTGCCTCTCCATGCTTGAACCTTTACTCAAATGAGCTATTGAAATTATTTCAATAATATTTTTACATATTGTTTGACAGAAAGACGCGAGGTTAATTCATTCGAATGAAATTTTTGCAATAAGGCTTGTAGGCCGAAATGGCCCATCGCCAACACAATTACTATATTTACAAGTTAACATAATTACAAATTAACAAACGAATTTAATCGCTTACCAATGACAAAAATAATTTCAACATTGCTCATTCGACAATAGTTTGAGTCATCTTAAGTGATAAGTATGGCTCCAGCAGTGATTTCAAAAACGTAACATTTGTGAATGAATGAAAAATTCCAAAATAAAAAGAGTCAAAAAAGAGGTTTTTACTTCATTCAACCCTGCTCGTTTTTAAATGAATTTTATTGACAAAAATACAAGAAAGCAATTCAGTGCAAATCCAGTAGCTTGCAAATACCTATGTGAAATCTACTTTTAGTTCAAAATAACTAGGCGCTTAAAGGTCAAAGAAGTCTTTCATTATATTGTAAGGCAGACTTCTGTTATTTTACAGTTTGAGAGTTTAACGCCTGATGAGTGTTATGCTAAAAAGCTGCATAACAAAGGTTTGTTTTTAGTTAGTGCTGACTTATTGCCGTAAACGTTAGCCCTTTAAAGCATGCGTTTCTCTAGTAAATGTAAAACTTAAAAATATTCACGTTGTCCTTAAAAAAGAAGAAAGAAATTACCTTTGAAAGAGTCCAACACCGAATTCAACTTGCTTTGCCTCGAGCTGCCTCCAGCTAGACTTCAGCAAGTATTTATCGTAAACAGAAATGGGAAATGTTATCGGCTCGATTTTTTGCTTCATTTTCTTGCGAGCTACGGTCGCTCTCGACACAGCTATGCCCATGGCTTCCTTTTAGCCAGTTGCAAGCAGCGACTTTGCTTTGCTGTCCGACTAAAACTTGATCACATACTGAACTGCTGCGAGATTCACGGATTTGTGAGAAAGAGCGTGTTTACAAGCAGATGTACGCTAGTCACGAGGCTTCGTATAAATAAAATATATATCACGCCTCGGTCCAGAGGCTCCCATTTTTTCACGCACTGGGCAAACCAACTCTCCCAAATATTCTTTAGACTTAGTGGCTTCAACTAAACAGTCGCAGATGAAAAGATTACACTCAGCTTATTGTAGGAGTAGATGGGGAACCCATCATTTGTTTAGATCAATGGAAGCTGTTCGGTTGGACGCTTTCCGAATCACTGGAGGGAAGAAGAATACGACATTGTAATAAGCTTGGTTTTTAAATTCCGCCACAGAATAGAGGAAGGGCTGAAGTGAAACTCTCCTCGGCCCTTTGCTTTTTTTCAAAGCGCGGAGTTCTCATCTGGTTAACCTTGATTTAGGGAAAGAATGTCAGACAAACGATGTGGCCATACTTTGGCTGCAAAAAACAGCTGGTAAGCTGCAATCCGCGAGAAAGGGCATCCTTCGCAATTTGCATAACAAATTTGCTATGAGTGAGCTTGCCCGATGGCCAACTTGGGTAGCCTCGTTTACATTCGCATGTGCGCTGGCAGAATTGTCGAATATTTATGAATGAAGTTTCCCTTCTGTAAGAAAAAAAACCTCGCTTCATAAAAAAATCCAATCCTTGTGAATTATCAGATGTCCTGTTTCATGTTATCTAGTGTTACGTTTTGTTTTAATGAATCCCTAGCATTTTATGTTTAATTAATTTTTTAGAAACTTTTCAGCACTGAAATAAATAATAATAGCCTGGGTGCCTCGATCAAAACTGCGGATACCTCGATTTCTTCACCAGCGATGTGAAATTCGCCTTTGTAAGGTCGGTAAAATATTAATCATACCTGTCAATGTGTTTTTTGTAAACAAGATGAAATATTTCGAGCGCGCCATATTTATATTCACAAGAGCGTGCTTTGATATTTGAAACTGAAAATATTGATGTTTGTAATCGTAATTTTTATGAAATTTTCTAAACAGATTGAAGTTTTCATTGGTAGTTCCCTTCAGTAAATGTTTGTAAACTGTACTGCTTTCATTATGAAGTGTTCATACTGAGTCAATTGTTTTTATTATTGACATTAAATTTTCAGTTTGCATTTGTTTTGAAACAACTTAATAACGAATGACAAAAGATGCAGCATTCTTTTATAATTTAATTACCGTTTTATACACAAAAATTATGGTTGTAGACGCAAAATCTTACGGCAGGACACAACAGTAGCTATACAGGTATGAATAATTTTCATAAGATAAAGACCTGTAAACTTAAAGGGGGATAGGATAATTAAATAAAGAGTGAAAACTGTCTTTAGAACTTCTGCAATCGTCTTGATGACGTGATTAAATTTCATCAAAGTGTGTCATTGAAAGTTGAAAAGTCATAAACAGTCCGCTACAAGTTTTTCTGTTCGTCTTTGGACAGAAAGTTTGAAAGCGTATTTCGCAACTGACTCCCGGATTCGATGCCATTATAAATTTGGCAATTCTTGTTACAATTTTGTTGCTTCATTTTGCATTAATGTTGTTCGGGTATGATTTTGTGGGTCCATTAAATAGGTGATATATCAGTCAAGGCATCAATGATGGCTTAAATTCAAGCAAAGGCGTAGGTACCGTGGGGGGGGGGGGGCACAGTGGATACGTATTCCCCTTTTGTCCATTTATTAGATGGCATGTGTAAATAAACTATTGTATTGTTGTGTTCATTCTGTCTTATTTTATCCTAAGTTCGGTTTGTACTTATATGAAATGTATTTAGGTATATTTATCAATGAAACTGAACTGATCAAGCCGCTATACGCGCACAACCGTTTGGCAGCACAAGGATAAACGGTTTTGTTACCGCAGGCACGGTTGTACCTAGAAAAGATGTTTCTTTAAAAGAAGATATCGTTTCTTCCAGCAATTCCAGAAGTTTGGTATAGTTGACACGAAAATATGGGGGTTTAGGGGACTCCAGGTCGCTAAGCAATTGAAGAGTCGGCCTGAAGCGTACTAATATTGGAAGAGATTCGGTTTTGATATCAGCTCACGGTATAGCCTTTTCTCTTTGCTTGCATTTATTTTCAATCCCAGTCAGTTCTTGTTGAGAGGTGATCCCACGTGAATTCACACAATCGCAAAAAAATTATCACTTTAGCTCTGTGCAGTGGTAGATCTATGCAAAAGTGCTGTGAATTTGATACTATTTCGACCATATGGGTAAATAATATCATCCCTATTTAGCAATTTTAGCGTTTCGCCAGATGGCCTAGAAATTTGACGTAAAAGAAACGCCAACTATAAAGCCTGGTTTCCACTGCGCGATTAACACGATAAAGGCGACAAAGTCAACTGGCTTCTCGCTAATCGAGCAGTGGAGACATAAACGTATTGTGATAATCGCCAATGAGTCTTTTTTGTGTAATAATGCTCAAAACATTGCAAAATATTCATTTTAGGGAAGCACGGAACAGCGCTATTTCTTCATCCCCCGGGGTACGAAGCTTCTTTGAAAGTGAAATACCAAAATTTTGAAATAACGTAACTTTTTACCAATTTGATTGGCTATTGTCTGAAAAAGCCAATCACTGGTGACAGCCCTGTGAATTGACCAATCAACATGCTATTCTGTACTAAAAGTTATTTCTGCAACAACATCTATTCATTCCTTTGAGTCACAAGACATCCAACGAAAGGCAAGTGCTTCTTTCTATGATGCATTCATCTTTCCCCTACATTAACTAAACCCTGGTTAACTGGGGTGGGGCCAAGCCTAGTCCCTAGATCCCCTATCTGAATACCCTCAACCTACTGGGTTTGTACAAGATAGAATGTGCAAAATTCAAGTTTGATATTTCAAAAGGAAAAAAGATACCATTTTCAGATTTCTTCTAATAGCTCAACAGGAAACACAAAGTTCAAGCCCGATTACTCGACAAAAAAAAATCAGGTGAATTCTTTTCCCCAGAGCAAGAACCAAGTATGTGAAAAAATTTATTTCAATATATGCATTAAAATTTGGAATTTGATCCCTCCTGAAATTCGTACAGCTCCAAACACAAGAAGCCTTTGCAAAACGTTGCAAGCAACATCTGGTTTTTCTTGTTAACTGTAAGCATCGTCTTTCTGCATTTTTCTAAAGAAATTATGATATGCTGATAAAAACATGATTAATCAGTTCTTATCAAATCTAATCTCTGAATACCTGCAGCTTAAATGTATGTAGATATGATCATACGACATTAACAGGCACGAAGTCATTCTGGATAGGGCAGAAATATCTACCCAGATTGTCGTTTACCAAGAGACAGTAAAAATGCTTACACAAACCGTGTCGCTCTTCAATCAAGTCATAGCTCGTAGTACGAGATTTTTGCGTATATCAAGATTTTAAGAGTGAATATTTCCACCGATAAACAATACAGACCTTGGGATACTAATGTAAATGGGATGTGAACGGCCTACTTTCCTTCCTTTCTTTGGAATATTAGGTTTTTGCAATTACCTGATTTGCTTGTAATTCTGCATTTGCTTCTTATATTAAATTGAGAATCTTGCTACATAAACATAAATCAGAATGGAAGTTTTCCTAGCAACAGAGGCGCCGGAAGCTTCGTGATGCGGCGGGGGCAGGAACGGCAGAAAGGACACCTTGGGGTGTCGAAGTTTGCTGATGAAACAGATCGCGAACCGTCGTTTAGCCAGTGACTAAGCCTGGTTGTAGGTGAAAGGCCTGTCAAGGGAGAACGGGTCGGTGTTCTGGGTGCGTGGCCCCTGGGGAAATTTTGCGTTACTACGCCCTAAAGACTCTCGGAAATGAAGGCAACATTCATAAAAATACTTTGAATCAAGGCTACAGTCAAACGTCATTCTCGAAATTCCTTTCACCCCAACATCAACAATCAAGGGAGACTGGACTTAACTTTACTTCATATTAAAACAAAATTTTGTTCTGATGACCATCTACATGGCCTGATATAACTTTTGGATATAACTCATCTGAACTTACTGTTTTTTCTTAATGTTGATACAATCCGCAGCTATTCAAGAAAAATAAAGCCAACTAATCTAAATTACCAACGCTAAATATAATTGAATCAAATATAACTGATGTTGCATACGTATTTCTTGTAAAGACCACAAGTATCGAAAGATGACAATTCTGAAACTTTTTCTTTAATTTTTGTGAAGTTAGGGAGTACTTATTTCATTTTGAACTAAGTTCCATGATTGGCTCAATCTGTTTGACAAAGATCTTGAGAGCAGAAGGAATCATAGCATTCTACTTTTGTTAAAGAGGCTGTTACATAAACCCTGGTTAAAATTATATATATATCATTTTCTGGCTTAGTTTGTGTGTAGTGCCGCGGATAAGTTTCAGAGGCCTTGCGGCAGAACTGAAAGTGAAACCTCTTGCGAGCGAAGCGAGCAGAAAAAATTTTGGCCACCATGCCCTTTCGACTATCTAAAAATTCATTTCAGAAATTTTTTTGCAGTCACCTTCTTGCAATCGTTTAAAAAATTGCACAATTTTGTTATGTCCTACTAATTGCTTTCACAAACTGGAAATCTTAGGAGCGCCCTAAACCTCAAGGCCCATGGCCAATTTTCCATTACCACCACCTTTCGGTAACCCTTGTTATGAGCTTGTATTTTGGTGTTTTTAAAAGCAGAACGAAAAGAAACACTTTAGATTTTGGCTGGCTCAGAAAGGTCACCCCTTTGCTCATTTCGTATAGCAACTAAGCAATCCAAGGGCACTTTTTGGTTATACAGTTGGCAAAAAGAGCAACTGGGTTACCTGCAAAGGGGCAGGTAAACTGAATTTTGGAAAAAGGGGGTACGTGCCCAGTATGCCCCCTAGTTCCTACGCCTTTGCTTGAATTTAAGACATCATTGATGCCTTGACTGATCTATCGAGCATACGCGAGCCAACGTTGGTAGCAATCTGAAATCTGTTCAGCATGATCATGAAAGTTAAAGAGAACTTATCAACGAAAATAATTTTGTTGGTCAAATTGCTTTGCAAGTCGGTTTTCAGTTTCCATCAAAATGGAAAATATTGACTTTTCTCTTGCATGGAGGTATCAAGAGATGCTTGAAGCCTAGGTTTTATCAGCATTAAAATTATTTATATAAACTAATATTGCTCGGAAATCAATTTCTTGAAAACGGCATTTTGTTAACCCCGTGTTGCCCCCGCACTGCTGCCCCCGCTGACCCCGTGGCTTCAGCCCATTTGCCTAGCAATCTATATGTAGCTCATGTTTATGAAAATTACTATTTACCTGTCTTTCATAAAGTGCTCGATGCCGTATTGTCAGAGGTTTACACGCTTATGTTGTGTGGAATAGGACGGTTCTAAGTTCCTTCTCCTAGTTTCAGGCTTAACGCGACCATCAGGCAACTGCATCTGATATCATTTCATCCTTTCATATTTCAAAAGTGTTTCTCATTCTTCAGCAATTTCGCTAAATTCAGTGGCATGGCCAGCATCAATTTCTTAAGGAGTGCTAAAAACATAATCTGGTGAACCATTCCTAATTGCGCAATTTTTAGAATATGAATTTAACCAAATATAAGCCAATGTAGCACATTGAAATACCACGTAGAGTGCAAGTCAATTGAATGTTACAGATTTCTTTAGATATCAAAACATATAAAGAAGCCAAAATATTTAGTAATCCACCAACAAAAACTCGACTCTTTTATCGATCATATCTCAGGCAATCTGTAGCAGATCTGCCTAATATTGAACAGTAAGAGGTGTTTTGTGGTGTTCTTTTTGTCATCATATGATCATAGTCCAAAAATGTTTGCGTAGGTTTTTATGAAATCATTGCTTTGCCACTTATCTTTTCCTTCTTGCCTCACTGGTCAACAAA